>NW_015631050.1:155782-244153 GCF_001515625.1 Sinocyclocheilus rhinocerous | reverse complement strand
GTTCTTTGCTGGCCAGTGCCGACTGACGCTAGTGGCTGTAGCCATTTAGCCTCCTTGTTAGTGCGTCCGCCTCCCATGCCGGAGACCCACTCGTAGCGAGAACGAGGTGTGGCGGAGCGGACCCGGGAGAGGGGGGTTGCCAGTGCGAATGTTTTGTTTGTGTATAGAACTGTATACAACATAGAAAAGTTAGCTAAAAGGATAAAGCCAAATGAAAGTTATTTTTGCTCTCATTTGCTTTGTCAGATTCTGATGGTTAAAAATCACTTTACTATAAAATGAACCTCTTCTAAATGGAGAATGATTTATTTGCATTTATGTACGAATACTTCTCTTTTTCAAAGATAAATTACAAGCATTTTGTGTCAAACATCACAGTAGCATGAAGAACTGGACCAACAGAGGGCAGAACTGAGCTTGTTTTGACAATCAGGACAGGAGGCTCATATAACTGCATATTATCTATGTTGTGACTATGACAGGGTCAAAGATCTTTATTGCAATAGCATTATTAAAACACTTGCAAATGCCATTTTTGATAGTTGGAAAAAATTCTGAATATCTGTTCATATCTTTCAGATAAATAATTATATCTTTAGATTTTAGATCACTGTGTAATTTTTGTGGATTTTTAAAATTATTAAACTGTGGCTTAAATATACAACTACTTAAACAACATGGAAGACTCATCATCAGCCAAAAAAAGAAAAAGTGGAAAATATTGGCAGCTGTGCACAAAAGTCCTGCTAAATCCTTTACTGAACAGATTGAGCATAATTAAAGTAAGCCCAGATTGATGTTCATAAATCTGCTTTAGACACACACACACAGCTGATTGATTTCTGTCCACAGGGTGGCAGTTCCACTGTAATCCAAGTTTCATTTATTTCAGTCCATTCTAAAATCTACACAGGCCATGTTAACATGATTACACATCAGAGAGGTTAACAGTTCTCACAGTTACCATTTGGTTCTGGAATATGCAAGGATGATCATGTTTTCCGACAATTTCAAAATCCAATTTACCATATTACTATTTTATTATTATTATTTCTTATGTTTTTCCATTTTATCTACTATTTATATACAGTATTTAATGCCACTCTGAGTAGCTGACTAGGTTTACATTTCAAACCATATGATATGGGTCAAACAAGCATTTGTGGAGTGTGGGGTGAAACACATGTTAGATCAAACTTGCCATACGTGGCGAGTGGTTTGAATCATGGCTGATGGTTATTGAGTGTCACTGTGTTGTCTCACTTCACTCTGACGTGTTGCCCAACGTCTGCTCCATCATGTCATGCATCTATCAGGGGGCCATGACACTTGTCATCCCATAGATCTTTGCACTGTCAGGAAAATTACTTTCACTATTAACAATGGAGTGCTGACTTCCGCAGAGGACAAACATCTGAGACTGTTTGAAGACATGGTTAAAGACTGAGGGGTGCAGGAAAGAGACGTCCTGGTGCTTGTTCCCAAAAACAACTAAAGGTTTTGTCTAGAATCACCAGAGGTTTCAAGAGCACACTAACAGGCTGATTCATCAATATGCATTATTAATGTGCTCGGGACAATTCAATCCCCCCGACTGTGTAAATATGAGTTTGGGTGTAATCAGAACACAAGGCCGCTTTATGCTGAACCTCCAGAGGGCAGACGGCACAAGCACGCGACAGCCTGATCGGCGTTTAGAAACACGTGCATCGACAGCATGTACATGCATCATTTGGATAACAAGCTGTCTCTGAAAATCCCTCAAGATATAGAAAAGACATTGCGTCATGTTGATTTTATCAGTGTAGATCCCCAAGAAGTCATGTCTAGCCTGCTGTTTGCTCCTTGAAGTGGTCTAAAGAAAACAAGGGATATAGACTAGGACTCTTTTGGAGATGAGGACAGATGCAGAAATGAGGAGAGAATGTGAGCTGGTTGTCATTTATCTGGGTCAACCAGACCGACCTCTTTTCTTCAATAAAACATAAACATGCACGTATCAGTGAGATATCAGTAGCGTTTAGTAGTGAAATTGTCTGCAGATGGGTGAACCTCACAAAACGAGAAGAAAAAAACAAACAAACATTTGATTTAATGAAGCCCATTTAAAGGTCAGCTGTTTTTTTACACACTCAATTGTAATTGATTATTTAAATTTTGTAATTCAAATGATACTTCATTGTTATTTCCACATGACAGTATGAAAATATAATACTGGGAATGAGAGTTTTTTGCATTATTGTAATGGGAATCTGGAGGGAAATTAACTCAGAAATCATAATGAACCTAAAAATAAGCTTCATTTTCTTCATGAAATATATAAACACTACCATTCAAAAGTTTAGAGTCAGTAAGATCTTTTTTTTAAAGAAATTACTACTTTCATTAAGCAAGGATTCATTAAACTGATCAAAAGTGACAGTAATGACATCAGGTATGATGTTCAAAAAATTATATTTCAAATAAATGCTTTTAAACTTTCTATTTATTAAAAAAATAAGTAAATAAAACAAAAATAATCCTGAAAAGGATTAGAGTTTCCACTGTTTTTAACATTGATAATAATAAAAAGAAATGTTTCTTGACCAGCAAATGATCAGAATGATTTTTGAAGTACCATGTAACACTGAAGACTGGAGTAATGATGCTGAAAATACAGCTTTGCCATCACAGGAATAAATGACATTTTAAAATATATTACAATAGAAAGTTTACTGTATTTTTGATCAAATAAATGTCGCTTTTGTGAGCATAAGAAATTTCTATATTGTATGATAATGCATATATACTGCATGAAGAAAATGAAGCTTATTTTTAGGATCATAAAAATGCGACAGAAGAATTATACTTGGAGAGTCATTAGAAAACACTTGAGCAGAAACAGCTTTCAGAATTGGGTGTTTGTAATTAAACGGCACAGCGACGTCCCACTGAGACGTTCAATCCTTAATCTCCAGAGAATACTGCAGTGAGAACGCTTAGGACAACAGGATCCCTCCTCCAAAAGCAAGAAAAACAAACAAACTTTAGGGAAACAAGAAAAACACCCCAGAAATCTTCAAGGGACAACTGCACCCACTAAAGAAACAGTGAAAGGATGATTCCCAGTCATTAAATCTAGAGTCCCAAATGATCTCAGAGGTGTAGGACCATTGGCTGGTTTGAATATGAGCATTATCACTCAATCCCACATTTACAATACTTTTCACATCCAACAATACCGTAACCCAGCCTGACACTGCTCATTTACGTCTTATCCTTCATGAAAACAAATACATTTGTCTGAAACATTGGATATGGTGTCTTTCTGGGACCTATTAGAGGCATTGTGTTGGTTTTATCTGTTGAGCGCAGGCTACAGTAGCAGCCTTTGTGCTGAGGGACAGTAATCCTGTATCTGTATGTGGATTTGTGCCCACTTGAGGGTTCGAGAAAAGAGGAGGGAATCCACTAATGCTGCCCATGCTAGAGAAAACAAATCAACACAGCAGGCCTCCAACTAGCCACGGCAGAACAGATATTCCCACGACATTCAGTCTTTAAAAGCGTATGCTCAAATAAAGCTATTATTCATGTCTGTTATGACACACATGTTCTATACGGCCTTTTGTAAACTTGGATGTCAATTTGAATGCTTGTAGCTTGCAGGATAACAAACATACACGGGCCACATTAAGAATCACCTCCGGTGACTTTAATACCACACTGTATATATATGTTGCCAGCAATGGGATTCATTTTATATTTACTGGGCATTCAGTGCAACATTAAGAGCCAGTTGTGTTCCTGAGAGGCTAGTGAGTATATCGTTTTCTGGATGGCCTTTGAAACAGCCTGTAATCATAGCTTTGAGAGCGTGATGAAGATCCAGCACTCCTTTAGCAACACACACTGACTTCTGACCTCATCCAGCGCTTCATTGTAGCATGACCATAAAGCTGATAGAGGTTATCCGATTTAATCAGAACACAGTAACAGTCTCTCATGAGGGCCAGACACTGACATCCTCACAATACCGCAGTGGAAAAAGTTTGCATCTGAAGTATGCGTCTCCTGAACACGGCGGGATGATCTCTAAAGGGATCCCCGTCACACCGGTGCCATGGTGGGTGTAATTTCTTTACAACCTACTTTCAGACACGGCAATGTGGAGGAAATCATAGAAATAGTGCTATCAGGTCACAGCAATTACAAAAGCATTTCAAACTGAGTGCAAACATGGTAAAAATTAATTTCCCTTCTTATTTTCTCATTTGGAGGATCTTATCTGATCTGTGTGAGGCTCAAATCTCTATCAAAGGAATAGTTCACCCATAAATGAATATTTGCTGAAAATGTACTCACCCTCGGGCCATCCAAGATGCAGATGAGTTTGTCTCTTCAGATTTGGAGATACTTAGTAGCATTACATCACTTGCTTACCAACGGATCCTCTGCAGTGAATAGGTGCCGTCAGAATGAGAGTCCAACCGTTGCTTCCGGGCTAAAATACTAGTCCTTTATCCATAACATTGCTCCAGTTCGAAACAGTTCTATACAAATATGTCAGTGGATTTTGAAGTAAGAGGACAGCAGAGAATGGAATTTGACACTGGAGGAAGCGTTTTTATGGATTATGGACCCAGAAGCGACGTTTTAAAGTTAAAACACCTTAATGATGGACTGGTTTCTTACAAACATGCTTTTCACTTCACAAGACATTATTTGATGGACTGGAGTGTTGTGGATCACTTGTGGATTATTGTGATGTTTTTAACAGCTGTTTGGACTCTTAATTCTGACGGCACCCATTCACTGCAGAGAATACACTGGTGAGCAATTTAACGGTAAATTTCTCCAAAACTGCTCAAATGAAGAAACAAACTCATCTACATCTTGGCTGGCCCGAGGGTGAGTACATTTTCTTAATTTTTGGATGAACTATTCTTTTAAAGTCACCGTGAAATCAAAATCAACAATTCTTATTTTTTATGGAACATTGCAGTTTATTACAAATGATTTATCCATGTACATCATTATTTTTATACCCGATCTGTGTGAGGCTCAAATCTCTATTAAAGTCACCATGAAATCAAATTAACAATTAATTTTCTTTTCTTTATAGACTATTGCAGTGTTTATTATAAATGATTTATTCATGCACATCATTATTTTGATCAAATATCGCAGTGATTATTATAAATGATTAGTGTACTTTTTGGGAAATATTGCAGTTGATTATAAATGCCTTATCCTTGTACATCAATCTTTTTTATTGATTACTGTAGTATTTATTATAAATGATATATCTGTATGCATAATTTTTTATGTATAATGCAATGTTTATTATAAACTATTTATCTGTGTAAATTTTTTTAAAATTCATGTGCCCTTATAATCTCTAATTATAAACATTTACTTCCCCTCCCCCTCACACAACATCTCATGTGCACCGATGAGATGTTGTCTTCTCTTCCAGCAACCTGTCACTCACATGAGATTGCAGCAATTAACAAATGACAATGATCCAATCAATCTATTCCCAATGGACAAATCAAGTCCCGCCCTCGTTTGAGAAGCTGTTTCACTCAGATATACATCAATATAGGGAAGAAAAGACGACTGCAATTTCCGTTTCATGCTGACTTTAACATGGTGGACAGGCAGCCACACCGGTGACAGGTCCACTGGGAGAGAGAGATGCCAGCTTCAGACGCAATTCACTGTTGGCTTTGAGAGAAAGTAGGGAAAAGAGAGAGACAGAAGGAAAAAACAGACATATAGAGAAAACAGAAGCACAAAAGCACAGATCTGTCATGACATACCATTGAAACTTAAAAAAAGTGAAGACTTATAAATTTAAAAGTGAAGTGTTACGTGCCCAGAGGAGTCAGTGCGTTGTGATGTTTGCTCTCGTTTTTTTCTCCTCTTATCACTTCGTAGGATGACGCTATTGGTTATATGTCTGTCATCATTATTGTGAGGACGTAGGTTCCAGGTGTCTTTGGTTCTGTCAAACTTAGCTGCTTTGGCATGTTTTATCTCATTTATGACTCCTTGGTTGCTCCTCATTTTGTTTTTGTTTTTTTGTTTTGCAATGATTTTTTCCTGCTTTGAGCTAACTACTTTATTTTTCTGTTTGTTTTCTGTTTCATGTCACGTGACTTCCATTTCACACACACCTAGGAAATCACGCTGTTAGCACATTAGGTAAGGAGTGGATGCTGTTTCTGTATGTTTTGGTTTAATTCGAATAGTTTACGTAGGGAACATGGAGTGCTGAAGAATTCAGAATTCTTTATTGGAACTCTTTATGTCCTTGTAGTTCTTTTTTGCAATAGCACACTGAGAATGTCTACCAGGGTTAAAAGACCTGGGGGTTTATTTACTTAATGTTAAAACATCTAGTTGCTTCGGAGACGTAACATGAAGCATACAATTTTTGTGGATTTTAAAATTATTTCTCATATCCCAGTTTAATATACAGAGTCTGTAATCACTGTGGCTATCAAAATATTGCTGTAGGGCAATATTGGCTCAATCAATGGCATGAGGTTGGAGGCTATCTCTCCTAGAACTAAGAGACTATCTCTTAGTTCAACCAATGGCAGACAGGGGATTTTTCACTGACACCTATTTAATTTTGTTAAGACTCTGTTTGGTGGTGCTGTGGAGTCTTTGCAATGTTTTTGAATCTCAGTTACACTAGACAATAAACAGAGCAGCCTGTTGCATTTAAAAGTCCAAATGCAACCCAATACAGTGAAATGGGAAAGATTGCAGGGGCTTGAGACGTGTTTTTAAGTTGAACATTTAACTTGACACAGCATCTTGAAAACATGGCGCTCACGTAAAATGCTGAAAAGGCAGCGAAATGTAAAACTAGCACATTTACATTAGTTATGAGAAGCAAATCTTTTTGAAACTCTGAATCAATTGAACCAACTGCTTTGCAAAATGATTCAGTGTTTCGAAGCACATGAAACAACACAAGCAAAATAGTCAAAACGGTGTAATTGCAACATTAACACAGACCACGTTAATAAAGACACACCAATAACGAAAATGTAATCTATTAAATGTAATCTACAAATCAATAACTACCATTAAATATGAAATGTATGTTTATTTATGAATTTATGATTTTTGTGTTTATGCAGGACTCCGCTAATTCCAACCAGAAACAATGAACTCTCCCTTTTTGTATTCCACACGCATGTTTATTATAATTCATTAAAACTGAATCTACATTCTAAAAGTAATTAAAGATCAGTTAAAACCATATGTTAGATGTTGGTTTATGAGTTCACCAGATTAACGTCCTCTAGCAGTGAACTATCAGCATTCAAAAAGTTTCAAAACCAAGATTCAAAACAGTAGGACATAATGAAGCCTAATTTGCTCAGATCACATGACTTGGCCATGTATGACCACTGATTCAAACCAAAAGATTCATAAAGCTTCATAAAGCAGTGTTTCAAAAGTGTCCATCACTCGTTTACATAAAGCATCTCTGTTGAACATGTATGCTCTTTTGATATGACAGCCTCTAGATTACATTTATGGATTTGAAAGACGCTTTTATCTAAAGTGACTTACGCTGCATTCATGATAAGCAGTTCACGCATTCCCTGGAAATCAATCCCATGACCTTGACATTGCAGCATAGTGGACGGTTTGAGCTACAGGATATGTTGCATGCTTATATGTTGCATTTTAAACATGATAAATAAATTAATATCATTATACATGCATGTATACCTTTTCAAATAGGATATTTCATTCACTTCCCAAGGCCTTTTACGCATGCAAAATCAGTACGAGTCTCCACCTGCAAAATAATTAATTGTCCATTTAATTACCATGTACATCTGGAAAATGAACACTGAAAATTGTAGCTTTGTTAACGAGAACGTATCAGCATAAAATGTCTAAATGTGTATTGCTAGCTTGCAGTAAAAGAAATGCATTTTTAATTTCAGAAACTGCTGAAGTTTTTCACCCTTTTGAGCCAAATCATAGAGCTTACAAATACTCATCCCCAGCTGTGAGTCAGTGCCATGGAGCACGAACTGTCTTTATCCATTCATGGCAGTCTAACTCCAATTGCTTAGTATTTCGCATTCCCTGGAAATCAATCCCATGACCTTGACATTGCAGCATAGTGGACGGTTTGAGCTACAGGATATGTTGCATGCTTATATGTTGCATTTTAAACATGATAAATAAATTAATATCATTATACATGCATGTATACCTTTTCAAATAGGATATTTCATTCACTTCCCAAGGCCTTTTACGCATGCAAAATCAGTACGAGTCTCCACCTGCAAAATAATTAATTGTCCATTTAATTACCATGTACATCTGGAAAATGAACACTGAAAATTGTAGCTTTGTTAACGAGAACGTATCAGCATAAAATGTCTAAATGTGTATTGCTAGCTTGCAGTAAAAGAAATGCATTTTTAATTTCAGAAACTGCTGAAGTTTTTCACCCTTTTGAGCCAAATCATAGAGCTTACAAATACTCATCCCCAGCTGTGAGTCAGTGCCATGGAGCACGAACTGTCTTTATCCATTCATGGCAGTCTAACTCCAATTGCTTAGTATTTCAAAGACATCATTACCACAGTACGCAAGCATCGTGATAGTCTGGGATGTAGTCAGCGAGACTTCATTAGCAAAGCAGTTTCATGTAGAGAGCCCAAAGGAGAGCCAAACTCAGCCGCTTTCCATTCCTTCAGCAGGGTGCTGTTCTCTCAAACTTCCCCTTGAGAGCAAGAAACTCAGGCTGTAAGGGTAGCTATTAAATGCATTACGGCTGGTCTGTTATACAACGCTACTCTGGAATACCAAACCCCCCCTTCCCAAAGTTCAGGGTAAATTATGCATATCTAATGTCATAACTGAAGTACAGTTTACATGGGGATTTTTCAAAGCTGTCTACATGATTCATATCAAAGACACATCGCTGATGAATTAGTTACTGATCTGGGAATGGAGGGTGATCCTGAATCACAGTTCAGCATATTTGTACACTTTCGTTTTTGCACCTGAATTGCCCGCAGAGATCCATTCAATTATCTATGCATCTCTCTGTCTGCCACACCTTTTCTATCAAACTGCTTTTACACATCTTTTCCACACATCTCAACTGAAACAAAACTCATAATAATATCGCATGGCATTGATAATCACCTTAGAGACCGGCACGAAAACCTGCAGCTGAATATAAAACACTTTTGCTCTAGTTTATAACACTTTTGTGTCCAATCAATTTTAATATATTGAAATCTATTCAAACAGAAGCTCAATTATGCAAAAGAGTCTGAGTCAGACGAGTCTGATACAGGACATGCCAGTAAGCCTCAAAACAGCCATCAGTATACTTAGGGCTAACATGAGAGACACAAACACGCATGTAGGCTTACTACAACTGCCCTGAAACAACTGCTGGAAGAACACGGCTAGTTATTATTTGCAGCATGTAAATAAATGTTTGCATCCAAACAATAATCGGCGCATAAAACCAAGTCTCCGTCCCATACTTTTTAAAAAAGTTTTTGATATTTTGAACTTTACTCAAATGTACGTCACAATATGGAATCTCTCACTACTTTCGTTATTTTGCAACTTTAAAGTGATACACTTTTACGATATTACCCTATTTTATTAATAATATTCAACTTTCCACATGCGCAAGTTCTCGTTTATTTTAATTTGATCATCACTGAATCCAAATTATCTTAATGGTTAATTAACAAACCATTTGGTTAACCTGTAGATTTTTATTTGTTCATATATCATCTTCTAAATTACATGTTTGAAATAGTTAAACCAAACAATGAATTTAAGCTAGTAATACACTAGTACATGCAGTACAGGATTATATCGTAAATGGTGTAACTGTACACCATTGCAAAGTGCAAGTACTTTTTACAATTCTTACAGTATCATTTGCATTATTGAAAGTTCCTCAATAATGTAACATACTAATTCCCAGTATGTTGAAATTCAATCCTTGCATGTCTTTGTTTTTATTTGGATTACGCAAGTGTCATTCAAGGTACTGCTTTTGCATTTCCTCTGTCACAATAAAACCAAAACAATAATACAGTATGTTAGAGTAAATGGAGGGCAATAACTTGAGTTTGAGATCTTCTGTAATTTGAATATGCATTTGCCCTCAAAACATTATGATTGCAAAAAAAGGTGTTCTTCTACATGAACCCTATTTCTGAAACCAAAACTATTCAGTCAATTACACAAAACTGAACAGCCAGCTCTGTGGTAAACAGGATGATTGTTACACATTTCAAGTGTTTTTCAGTGAATGAATCATTTTGATGAGAGGGGACAGATTAGCTCTCCCATCTTCTTTTTTGTCAAACTGGCTCTTCTTGTTGGAAGTCTGAAATTACCTCATTTATCATTCAATGTTGCATTGTTTCTAATGGGATCACAGGTAGCCAATATAGGGCAAAGTTTGTACGTCAAATTTGCAAGCAGTACTGTGTGACGTGAATGATTTAGTTATTTTAGACAGATGACATTTCAGGTCCCTTCTCCTTCATTATGCAATGTATGGACTTCATGGACACTCTCTTTAATAGAAAAACTCACCTGACCAACACTGCATGTCATACGGGTTGTGTCATTGCTGGCTATGAGATGATGAGGCTGTGTGTTCCTGTATTCAAGAGTATGAATAGAACATTAGACCGTTACACGACTGCTCTGAATTCATAACACTGAATAAAGACAGACAGAGGCATCCGGAGAGCCATCGCCCCTCACTGAGCCCTGAACTATGAAATGAATGCCTGTCCTCTCGCTCTTTGAAAGGCAGGTTCACAAGAAGCTGGACAGAAGTGAATTTAATGACGTCTGAATGATGAAAAACATGCCCTTGGTTTGTAAAACAATGTCAAAAAAGGAACTTGGATGCAGTTATCAGATAATGAACCCAGGTCGCTGGGTGAAGCAGGTCCATATTTGCAGCTAATGTCTTGGCCGAGATCCTAATCGAGTCCTGAACAATCTGGCTGGTGGAATGATCCACTCAACTAAAGGGATAATTAAAGATAAAGGGCTCCCATTTTTCTATTCAGTGCTAATGTAATTGTGATGGTCTTAAACAAAGTACAGTTCAGAGAGGTCATCATCTTGCTGTTGTTAATATTCTTTGAAAACTCCTGCCGTGAGGTAGCTGCCTCTTAACTGTATCACTCGTAGAGGGCTCGATTTATGTCAAAAACACTCCAGTTTCCTGTGGCTGGAACCAAAGTTCAATGGATCAGTCATCCTTCAATGTACTTCATGCTGTTTTGATTTTCTGTGGTTGTCCTTCAAGGCAAAAAAATATTTTAAATAGTTTGAGTCTAAAAATAATTTGAAAATGGCAATCTAATATTTAAGATGTTTAAGTTTTCAGGCTCGGTTCAGAGTAGATGACCCAATATCCTGCTCACCGCTATGCCTTTTAACAAGATACTTAAAAGAATATTCATCATTCAACATAAACCATTATTATTCAACATAAACTACAGTTCAATAGTTTAAGGGTTGGTAAAATTTTTATGTTTTTGAAAGTCTCATGCTCACCAAGGCTGCATTATTTAATCAGAAATACAGTAAAACAGTAATATTGTGGAATATTATTACACAATATTACATTTCTATTTTAATATATTTTAAAATGTAATTTATTCCTGTGATGTAAAGCTGAATTTTCAGCACTTATCCAGTCTTCAGTGTCACATGATCCTCCAAAAATCATTCTAATATGCTGATTTGCGGCTCAAGAAACATTTCTTCTTATTATCAATGTTGAAACAGTTTTAGTTCACCCAAAAAATGAAAATTACCCAGATTTAGTCACTCTCAAGCCATCCTAGGTGTATATGAATTTCTTCTTTCAGATGAATGCAATCTGAGTTATATTTAAAAATGTCCTGGCTCTTTTATAATGGCAGTGAATGGTGGTCGAGATTTTGAAGCCCCAAAAAAATTCCATCCATCCATCATAAAAAGTACTCCACACTGGGGGTTAATAAAGGCCTTCTGAAGTAAAGTGATGCATTTGTGTAAGAAAAATATCCGTATTTAAAACTTTATAAACCATAATCTATGGCATCCGCTAACTGTCGTACGCGCGTTCCCCAGAGAGTGGCGTTCCAGCGGATGAAGATACATTTTTTCAGGATTCTTTGATGAATAGAAAGTTCAAAAGAACAGCATTTATTTGAAATTGTAACATTATAAATGTCTTTACTGTTACTTTTGATTAAAATCAATGAATGGCTGAATAAAAGTATCCAAAAAAATGTACTGACCTAAATCTTTTGAACAGTGACTATGTACCACGTGTGCCGTGCTGCAGATTTCCCACAGACAGTAATTTCCACTCATCCCTTAGTGTCTATAAATGAAGAGGAAACATATTTACAATAATGACACTAATGAAACCTTGCAAGCAAGAGCGTTAAAAAGAATGTGAAGCTCATAGTTTAGCTCAGGAATTGTTCAGTAAAAAAATGTTTGTTACTTGAGGTGTTAAGTTGCTACCAGTAGGAATCCACCAGGAATGATGCTGTAGTGCCGGGAGCAACTTAACAGCTCAGGCAACAAATATTTTGCTGAATTCAGCTCTGTGTGAATAGAGTTCTACAGATGCTGGTATTACTTCCTGCTATTTCCACAAAGACACTGAAAGAAATCATGTTTACCTGTGAAACTGGTATTGATGTAACATGTACCGTAAGAGTGCTATGGTTATATTTGCACATTTTAAATATTTGTGATTCTGTCTGCTTACCTGATGAGATTTCCATCACAACTATATTTACTGTAAACATTTCCCATTCGAACACACTATGGTATGAATTATTGTCTAAAATATTAATAGGGCACTGTCAGTGCAATTAATGTATAAAAAGTGTCTCTAAATGAAAAACCACAAATAAATAAGGCTGAAATTTGTGATTTCTGTGCAATTAGTGTCATTAAGCAGAAGTAAAAATAAAGAAAAAATATATTTTAAACAAGCATACATTTGAACTGACTCAAGCTAAATAACAATGGTATTTTGCCTTCTGTGGAGCTGTTTATAGCTGAAATGAACTTGTTTAATAATTGATAAACTTTAGTTACTGAACTGAACTGAATCAACACTGAACTGACTTGAGCTGAATAATGACACTGTTGTCTTTTTTGGAGCTGCTTTACAGCAGAATTTGAATTTGTCTAATATTTGATGAAGTTTGCATAATCAATTCTGTTATTTTCCTGTTTATTACTGTCAAGCTACTGTGAAACAATCTGTATTGTATACAATAATGCACTATATAAATAAAGTTGACTTGACTTGATAAAATAAATAAGAAAATTATTTAATTATATCAACAGTAATGTTTTCAAATAGTTTTCCCAAAACCCACAATGCATCAGTCTAATATGACAATATATGACAATACACCATATATGACAATATATATTAAACTGGAATAAAATAAAGTATTTTAAAATTTAAAAACAACATATAAATAACCTTTAAAAGTCACATGATAAAGTTAGATTTAGAATAATTGTATCCATTTTAACGTGGGAAATGTATACATAGCATAATGTAGCAGCAGACTTGGATAATTAATGGTTAGTCATTAATAGATGCAGTTTAAATATTGCAGGCAGAAGTAGGATTGAACTTAAAGCCAAATAACTTAAAGCCCAAATAAATAATAATGCATAATAAACATGAGTCTAAGTGTTTGTTCTAAAAAAAAAAGAGATTTTGTTTTTGAAGAAGCTTTTGCAAATAATTTTCTGAACAAACTAAAAGAATCAGATCCATCCAAGGGGTTTAATGGACCTTTCAGAATACCTCTAGTAAGTAACACAGCTCTCACTTTAAACTTGAAGGCTGAATTGCTCTCACTCATTACTCAAACACACACTCACACTCGCACACCAAGAACAAAAGAGAGAAACGTCTCTCAAAAGACCTCTGCTGTACAGTTTCTCTGAAAAATTGCAGACTTATCAACTGAATGATGATGGCACGTATCTATCAACGAGGCATTACGGGGCAGGGAAACGGCAGCCTCTCGGCGCTCTGCCTTCAGTAGCAATGCGCCGTAAATTTACAGGGCAATAATTATGAGTCTTTTCAGGAAGATAAAGGCAGGACCCTGTTTCCCAAAAGTAATAAACCTGACTCACGCAACCCTAGTTGAGGATGAAAAATGTTCCCCTGGCAACTGCGTTTGTCGTGCATGCCGGTTTTCCTCAACTGGCATGCTAGGCAAGCAATCTCCTTTCATCACAGGGAGAGAATGCAATTTCAGGGCTCATATCCACCAATTTTGTGTTGCTCACATAAGGGAAGAAGGAATGTAAACTGAAAAACATAACACGAGGTGAAAAAACGGCACACTAGACACGTGTCCTCTTTTAGGACTGTAAATACTCCACTTTTCAGTTAAAATATAGACACTCCAAATCGAAAACATTTCAGACTATGAAAACAAGATCTAAGAGAAAATACTCATTCGATCCTTGTTCAAGCGCCACATGATGTCAAAATGTTTTCTTGAAGTTTGGTCAGATTTACACTGGCAGCCAAAAGTTTGGAATAATTCTGATTTTTTTTAAATGTTTTTGAAAGAGGTCTCTTATAATAAACAAGGCTGCATTCATTTGATTAAAAAAACAGCAAAAACAGTAAAATTGTAAAATATTACAATTTAAAATAACTGTTTTCTATTTTAATATTTTTCAAATGTAATATGCTGTATTCCTGTGATACAAAGCTGAATTTTTCAGCATCATTACTCCAGTTTTACTCCAGTCTACTCCAATCTTCACATGTTCACAGTGTCACATGATCCTTCAGAAATCATTCCAATATGCCGATTTGCTGCTCAACTAACATTTTCAATGTTGCTGCTTAATATTTTTTATGGAAACCTTAATACACTGCCATTCAAGAGTTTGGGGTTTGTAATAAAAAGAAAAGTGAGAAATTAATATTTTTATTCAGCAAGGATGCATTACATAATTCATAATGTATGAAAAAATTTCAATAAAATTATTTCAAATAAATGCTGTGCAGTGCTAAAAAATGTATAACGTTTCCTCAAAAATATTAAGCTGCAAAAACTGTTTTCAACACTGATGATGACAATAATAATAATAACCATTATTAATAATTGAGCACACTGAAGACTAGAGTAACAGCTGCTGAAAATTCAGCTTTTCCATTACAGAAATAAATGTCTTTTTAAAGTATATTAAAACAGAAAATAGTTATGTTACATTGTAACAATTTTTCATTAAACGCCAAGAAAATAAAATAAGGTATCGAAATCTTGAAAAAGTAAGCAGCATTCTCTGCTCTCAAACGCTGGGGACGTGTCCACTGTCGGCAATGAAACCACGCCCACTTGCGGGAAAGCTACCTCTCTCAAGTCTCAACTGCCAAATACCGCTACAACCTGAATGGATGCTCCCTCTAGCAGCTTAATTGGATTTACACAGGCATACATGTTTGGTAATATGCATTTACGTGACGAAGGCATAGCTAGCTAGCAAATTGTAGGCTGTAGTAATTAACGGTAATGACAGTAACTCGCGATCGAGCTGGCGAACCACTGATGCTAATGCACTCTAGTTAATATAGGGTTAGGGGAGGGGCCATGCTCAGTGGACTCAAAAATGGTGAAAAACTGTTTAACCGTCTAACTCCACAATTCAGTACTACATAGTTAACATAGTCTTTGTAACACTGTTTTCAGCAACACATTTCTAACATTTATAATGTGTTTAGAAATAATTCTCTGAATTGCCAGATGCAATAAGCCCTCCTAAAATAGTTATCTTCTCCGGTCTTATCTTTGCCACTCTGTAGTTTGTGTTAGGAGAATGACACCTCTTCCCCCCAAAATGGAGTTGGTAAATTGGTGTGTGTTAAAAGAGAGTACGCTATTCTACATCTGTGTGTCCCTGCAGGCATGTTCCACTGACAGGCCCAGGGCGAGATCTGTCCATCACCGGTGCCTCTGCTCTTTCCCTGCTGATACACGTAATGTCCTTCGCCCTTCATTCCACAAGACACAATCACACCAATACATCTGTTTTAGACTAGGAGAACCAGGGATAGTTCAACTTCGATCAGTGATGAGATACAAACACCCCAATGTAATTTGTTACATGTCCACCAGTGAACCTTGAACATGAATAAATAGCGAGAAAATCTCAAACATTACAAGCTTGTGTTATTAGAGAACCTCGCCGATGTGAGAAATAAGTGTGCCGTCTGCTCTAGCGAGGTGCTTTGTGTCAGGAATGAAAGCCTCAGACACCAAGCAAAGAACTGAAGCTTTATTCTGTAGCACAGTGACCTTGACATTTTCACTTAGAATGCCATTGTGCCGCTGCCACAGAAAGAGATGTATCTGAATTAATCAGGTATCCGCAAGCTTATGCAGTGTTGAAAAGGTAAAGCTGTTGATTCAACACTCACCACTGAGTTTAAAGCAATGCAAGTTCCTCAGACATAAAAAAAAAACTGAATAAAATGACAAGTAAAATTCAAGTAAAAACCAGTAAAAAGGTTTTTGCACAAAATTCGTTTGAGCATATTTCAATGACAATTTAAAAATGACAACTTAAAAAATATATTAAAATTTAATAAATTGAAATGAAAATATTTCACTTTAATTTGCATTGTGATACAATGGCACTTAAATTAACCTAAAACAGCATTTAAAAGAAAGATATACAAACGTTGAACTGTTGTACAAGATACGATTTCCTTTAACACACTGTTCAAATGCATAAATGCATAAACACATTTTGTTTAAACTGTGATACAACATGACCTTAAAATACAATACCATTTAATACCATTTGAAAGGTAAGATTTAAAAAAAAAAGAAATTAATACTATTATTCAGCAAGGATGCATTAAATTGATTATAAGTGACAGTGAAGACATTTATAATGTTACAAAAAAATTATATCCCAAATAAATTCAACAAAAAATCCTGAAAAAAGAATCACGTTTTCCACAAAAATATTAAGCAGCACAGCTGGGTTCAAGATTGATAATAATAAGAAATGTTTCTTGAGCAGCAAATCAGCATTTTAGAATAATTTCTGAAGGATATGACACGAGTAATGACTGCTAATTTAGCTTTGCCATTACAGGAATACATTTTAAATATATAACAGAAAACATCTACTTTTAATTTTTTTTAAACATTATAACTTTTAAATTGTATTTTCATAAAATAAATGCATAAGAGCCTTCTTTAAAAAACATTAAAAACTCTTATCAACCCCAAGCTTTTGAACGGTAGAAGGTTTAAGAAATGAGACATCCACCCACCCACCCACACTCAGGTTTGTTTTTGTGAAAAGTGGGGACATCCCATAGGCGTACTAAAACTGATAAGAGGAAGATGTTTGTATTGGTTTTTCTACACACACACACACACACACACACACACACACACACACACACACACACACCTTCAGTTTTAACATGAATTAATCATTTTGAGTAGATAAGCTCAATACTTCACAAAACAAACCTAAACTTGAGAAAAAATATCAACAATAACAATGGAAATAAATAAAAAAAGTGCTTTCATTTCTACAGACTTGAATTTAATACAAATGTAGAGTAAGTTTAATATTTTCAAGTTCACACTTGAACAAACATATTCACTATAGAAAGTACCACATTTTGTCTGCTGTTTTTACTTCAGCACACAATCATTTTCCCGAGTGCATTCTATTATTATTGAACATCACACTTTCATACAGAGGTTTAAAAAATCCCTTAGCGTGAATAACAAAGACTCTAGAGACTGCATTTCAATCTCAGGGAAAGCATCACTTCTAATCTGATGACATCAATGAAATGTCTATGCCAAACAGTGTCAGAATATCCCTGTCCACTCCATGTGATCTTAAAATGTCACTTAGACCTCTTACACGCTCAAATCCCTTTGTGACTTTCACTTTCACAGGCCTCTCAAAACTCATTTAGATGCGAGTCCAAGCGAGAGGGTGAAGCTGTGAGTCAACTTCAAAGGACATGGTGGAACAAATATCGTTCTCAAAGCTCTCCTCAATGTGACATGAGAAAAGTCCTTATCTACTCACTCTTTAGTCTGCACCTGAATAACATTACACAGAGAATTATTCTTAAACATACAGTATGCTTTCCACGAAAGGTGATATTCCACGAGAAAATGACTGATTGGGCATCTGATTTAAGGTTCATTCGTGTGGAGCGAAGGCCAGAAACTGGAGCAGATGCTCTCTCTGGAGATGTTCATCAGCATTCTGGACTGAACCTCTACAGTCATATTCCATTCCATCTGCCTGCTTCTGTCTTTCAGCTGGAAATGGAGCACCTAGGTCCATTAATTCCCAAATAAGTGCTCTGCGCATTCAAATGCTTTGAAAGAAGGGCATCCATTGTGGACCGTCCGTTAAAGCACATTATCTGGGCCAGTCAAGAATGACAGCAATCGAGAGACTCAGTAGCAAGGATGAAGCAATGCAGTGTGACGTGATATGAACTGGAAAACTCTTTTAGTAACAGGACAGGATGAGATAGATTCTGACTCTAAGGCATGATTGGACAAGAGGTGGAGCAGATGTGAGATACTACCGCTTTACCCTCAGCACTGTGATTGGGTCAATGACATAGAGCCTTTTTTCAGGATCTATTAATTTATTCATAATTTTACTTGAACATCCCTCTACTATGATGAACATGTCCTTATTTCTGAATTAAAATTGATTTTTATTTATATACACTACAGAACAAATGTTTGGCAGGACTTTTAAAAATTATTTTCAAATTAGTCTTATTTATATGATCAAAAATGCAGTAATATTGTGAAATATTATTACAAATTAAAATAATTGTTTTCTATCTTAATACATTTTAAAAGGTAATTTATTCATGTAATGGCAAAGCTGAATTTCCATCAGCCATTACTCCAGTCTTCAGTGTCACATTATTCTTCACAAATCATTGTAATGCTCAAATTTCTGATCCTCAGCATTGGGCATTATTATCAATGTTGAAAACAGCAACTATTAAATGCAGCTTAATATTTTTGTGTAAACAATAATATTTTTTTCAGGATTATTTGATGAATAGAAAAGAACAGCATTTATTTGAAATAGAAAACTTTTGTAACATTATAATTGTTTTTACTGTCACTTTTCATTCATTTAATGCATCCTTGCTAATTAAAAGTATTAATTTCTTTAAAGAGCCCAAACTTTGAACAGTTTTTATAAATAGATCTGCTTATTAATTCATTGAAAAACAAACCATAAAAATGCAGAAAAACAAGCCATAAAACAGGAAATGATAATCTAAGTCTCTTAGAATATCATTTAATTTAAACTTTTTATGAGAAAATTAGTTCAGGTTGTAAAATGTCATGTGGAATATAAAATATGTTTTACATTACATTGAAAAATATTTTGATTAACATGCACACTTGCAAATAAAGTGAAAAACTAAATACATTATACTTTTATCTGATACTCCAAATGAGATTTTTACCTTTCTTGATTTTTTCAAACCAAAATGAATACAAAGAGTACATTTGTTTTGTTTTGTATTTTTTTCTTTTCTTTATTATGGTCCCTCCTATTTATCATTGACCCGATTGAGTAGGATTCATTGCGCTCTATTTC
This sequence comes from Sinocyclocheilus rhinocerous, assembly GCF_001515625.1. Lineage (NCBI taxonomy): Eukaryota > Metazoa > Chordata > Actinopteri > Cypriniformes > Cyprinidae > Sinocyclocheilus > Sinocyclocheilus rhinocerous. The sequence continues at coordinate 224,440 of NW_015631050.1, read as the reverse complement.
TTCTGTGCAACCCCCTTCTTATTCATTGCCTGTGGGAACACCAGCAAAGGACAAAGTGCAATGCTTATTAACGTACAGCATGTGCTCACACTTGCTATCTATCCTCGACTGAGCTGCAACCAATTAGAGCTGATGGTCTACTGTAGTTGTTCCTTGCATGTATACGCAGGAGCTGTCCACTCAACAGCGGTGCTGAACGGAGCCTGCCTCTGTCCATGGTGCTTAGGATTATCTGTAGCCAGTACCAGCTAAAATGGCCATTGACAATCACTCCAAAAACTCATCCCATCCATCATCCATCACATACTTGCCCTTGGCGCATCACTACTCCTCAAGTCCCCATTCCCCCCCAAGCCTCTTCCATCTTCCTCTCTCTTTACATCAAGTCCCTCTCATCTGTTCTCAGACACCACTTGTCAGTGAGATGTGCAATGTGGTCGGATGAGTGTGTGGAAGTGTGTGTGAGGCCCACAGGGCATCCATCCCTCCATTGAGAGATCAGAGCAGGTGCCAGATGCCTGGAGCTCATAAAAAAGAACACCATGCTTTTCAGCTCACCTTCAGCTCCTCGGTGCCCACACATATCCGGTTAACTCATTTACTGCCGACAACACCTGCACATTGCACACTGCACCGCATTCTCACACAGTTACTGGATTCTTGTCTCACACGTCATGCGGTGTGAGCACTTCTCAGAGCTGCTTTATGTCATTCATAATGCTGCTTGACAGAGGTCCCGAGTTCATGAACACTGCATTTTTATGCCACAGAAAGTATAGAATAAACCAGAGCAACTTCAGGATAAATTACTATTTATCATTTGTCAACGAGTTCAGCAGATGGAGTGAATAAATGGGGCTAAAAAAAACCGCGAGACACATTCTGCTCAGACAAGATATTAAAACGTGTTAAATGATTAAAGCTTGCCCTCTTGACCCAAACACGCTCAGTCAGACACAACGTGCAGACATGAGATGTTTAATCAGACTTTTCATCATGTCGTATCAGAGACTCCTACACGAAACTGTCCATTTAAATTCACTTGTCGTCCGGCTTCCCTAATGAAAATAAAAAAGCGAATCTATTGAGAGGACTGGATTCAGATGGATAACGTTGACGGGGCCAATGAGATACAAATGCACATGCGATGCAAATCCCTGGCATACCATTAAAAATATACTCTCTAATTGAGTATTTGCACAGCAAGGACTTTTGTAGGAAAGAGAGAAGCTGTGTATTTTTTTTTCTGCTGTCATTAGTAATCTCTTCAGGGCAGGTAGGAGAAGTCACTGATGGGAGAACCGGCTGAGAGACAGACTGTATTAGAAATGAGATAGTGTATCTGGCAGGCTCACTGTGAAATGTAACTGTCAGCCATTAGAAAGAATCAGAGTAGAGAGATTTGTACTCATGAGATAATGAGTTTCAATCTAATTCCATACAGAAATATTCTCATAAGACTGACATTCAATTCTCACACAAGCAGCGGAAGTATTGACATACGCATTTCCTTTGATTTCCCTTTTGTTAAAATCCACATCAATCACACCCCAAAAGGAGTAAATATTTAAAAGTTTCACAGAGCTCATTATGAAAATCCTGCTTTATCAGCACTAAAGCACATTTCTGTTTTGTTTTTTTCTTTTTTCTCCATCAAACGCCTCTAGTTCTATAGTTTCCTCAAAACTCTTTGCTTCTGGGATTTGTCTTACATGGTCCCCTGGTTTTGCTGAAATGTCTCTATTGCAGTGTTACCCAAAGAATTACATCCTGATCGTGTATTCCCTCGACTATATCCTGGTGCTTTGTCTCTCTAAACACACCTCCCATAGATTAAGAGTAACAAGGGAATCAGGAGAGATGCTGATGCTGTATTATCTCACCGGGTTTATCTTCCTAAAATCACTCAAGTGCAGCGCTCAGAATAAAGCTACATAAAGACCTCTCTAGCAATTTAAAAGTCCAGAGATTTCCTAACATAGTTTAAATTATTTTTCTATTTAATGCTGGTTAGTTCATTCTAATAAAGTTTTAAAATTAAAATGAAGATTTTGAAATGTCATTTAAATCACACTTCAATTCATCACAAAATTCACAGCATAAAAAAACAACATTTTACTTCTAATTAATGCACGGAAAAGCACATTTCCACATAAACATTGTTGATCACAACCCCTAACCAAAGACACATGCCTTTTGTGTGATATAAAATCCAAGCTACAGCACACAGCTTGAGTTTCACGTCATAATGGAAAACAAACCCAAAAACTAAATAAAAAATGAGTTAGAAACATGATGAGGTAGAAACATGATGCTATTGTATATAATACCCTTAAAAATTCACTGTAAGAAAGTAATATTCCCTAAATTTTGCTCAGACCTTTTCAGAAAATCTGACAAGGCCACTGTGAATCGTTGATGAACAGTGATAAAATCTGAACATATTAAGAGGTATGGAATAATGAGGTGTATAGAGTGTCAAAGACAAGTACAAAAATATGTCCATGAGTTTAGTTTAAACCAAATAATAGCATTGCAGGCCTGAAAGCTACTGGATATGTTTGGGAATTGTAGTGATTTCAATCAATGATAGCCTCACACAAGGCATCAAAATGTTGTGATTTTAGATTTGAGTAGCACCACCATTTAGTTTGGCCACACTATTTTACAGGGCACCCAGGAATTTCACCTTGACAGTTAAGAACAATCATTGAAGATTGTTGAATAAATAAGAATGACATAAATTGGAGGAAGTTGTAGTCTGACCAATCTGATTTGAGAGATATTGTTAACTTGTTGAGCCTCTTACCGTATTATCAACACAAGGAAGACACAAGTGTAATAAAATGGGTTTTATTAACAAAGGATAGACAAGAGTAACAAACGACTACTAAATTGGTACAATGAATGGATAAAGTGCAAAAGATTGATAAATGCAAGTGACTGAGTTGGATGTTACTATGAACGTTATCTTATGGAAAGATAAACTGAATTTTTCTGGAAGTAATAAGGTAAATCTTATTCTAGATTCAAAAAATAAATCAAGAGATTATTTGTTATTAACTGACATCAGTTACATAAAATCTAATGCAAATTAGATGATCATATACTGACAACACACGCTAATGCCAACGGTCTATGGAAAGAGGTTTGGAAAGAGTGATATTTACATTCCGTGTCTGGGCCGCGACGTCTTCCACTTGTTGACCTGGGCCACGCTGCAATGGGATGAAAGGAGTCGGATCCGTTTCACAGTCTTGAACACAAAGCACTGGTGAACGATGAACTCCTGAGCACCGAGAAGGTCCTTGGTCTGGAAACATGCAAACGGAGGAGCCTTGAAGGTGAAGGTTCTAAAGTCTGTACAGAAGATCCGGACACCTGGAACACGCAGGAAAAAGGATTGCTGACGAGACAATTCTGAAGTTGTTGGAGAAGATCCTAGCAGTTTGGAACTTGCAAACGGAGGATCACTGAAGAGAAGGTTCTGAAGTTGTTGCAGAAGATGGGGGGCACTCTGTCACTCTGGCTCCACCGCGGTCTTCCAGATCCCTGCCTCCGCCTCAGTCACCTGAGCCATCTGCTCCGCCTTGGCCCTCCGGAACCTCGGTGTCACCCTGGCTCTGCGGCTCTCTGTCTCCATCCTGGCTCTCCTCCTCTGTCTCTGTCTGTCGGCCCCCTGGTGTCGCTAGCCCTACCTCCACCATGGCTCCTCCAGCTCCGGGCTCCTCCCTGGCTCCATGAACTGTCCCCTTTTCCCGTTACCTGTCTCATGCCGAGAGTTCTGTTCTGTGCCATTTTGGTTTAGCTTTCTCTGTATTTCTGTTCCCCTGCATTAGTTCCCTAGTTTGCTCCCTTAGTTGTTAATTGGCTCCACACCTGTTCTGTTTACATCTTGATTACGTTTCCCCATGTATTTAAGCCCTGTGTTTTCCTCAGTTCCTTGTCTACTATTTTTTGTGCCCATGTGGTTGTTCTGTTGTCCCTGTGGATTTATTAAAATTACTTTCTTGGACTCTACTCCTTCGTCATGTGCTTTATACTGGACAGCCCGTGATAGGAACCGATTCTGACAGGAGTTGAACATTACTTAGTGGTAAGCACTCAAACTTTTTCAGAGACAGCTTTAAAACCCACTGCACAATTGCATCTGGTTTGGGTGAAGTTATACTTGGGCTTAAGTTATAATGGGAGTGGGTAACATTAATGGTGCGTTCACACTTGGCATGTTTGGTTCGATTAAAATGAACCCTGGTGCGATAGCTGTGCTAGTGCGGTTCATTTGAGCATGTGTGAACGCTGCCATCCGAACCCTGGTGCGCACCAAACAAGCGGACTGAGACCGCAAAAAAAAATGGGTCTCGGTCCGCTTCCAAACTAACTCTGGTGCGGTTCGAATGATATATGAACACAACACGGACCAACTACTTCTAAACGAACCAAAAACAGGAAGTAATGACAAGACGCGACGCTATGCGACATGATTTGACGACGCAGTGCAACCAAAACAAAATGAGCAGAGGGCAAATGTGGAGCAACGATGGTAAAGTGCCTTTTATGAGCTACTTGTGAGTTTGCAGGTGGTGAAAATAAAATGATATGTACACACAAGAATGAGTGCGCTTAGTCCAGCAGACGGCACTTAAAGTGGCGCTGAGCGTACCGATCGGTTAATGGATGCTTTGATATCATAAACCCGCAGCGCCGCTTTAAGTCTAACGCACCTTTTGTTTGGGGTGTTCGGTGAGTTTAGTCACGATATATACGTCATTCAAGCCGACCAATCAGGTTGTGAATGTATCACTATGTCTTTAGGTTCGGTGTCTTTAGGTTCACTGTCAAAAATGTCAATGTGAACGCTAAGCGGACCAGGACCAAATGTATCATTTTCCTTTTTGGTCCGGACCAAATGAACCAAATGAACCGAACTACAAGTGTGAACGCACTCTAAGACTTCAGCACAAAATGTGCTTGTACTTTCTAGTTTGTCTAAAAATTTTTAACTCAAACTTTACAAGAAAAGCGAAGAAAAATCCAGCTGGCAGAGAGTGGCTCAAGGTCTCAGTTCAGACTGCTTTAGGAGCCCTGGTTTGGCAGATCTACTCTCTGAACTGAGAGGGTGTATAGAGCTGTTGCACTTGAGGAGACAAATTCCACTTAGGAAAACAGCGTCTTTTTGTAGATAAATGTTATTCAGAAGCAGCTCCCTCATGTGAGCAGGACTGCAGTGACTAGTCTTTAGTGGGAGGGATATCAGGTTTGCAGGAGCCAGCAGGTGGAAGTGAGTCGGCCAGGAAAGGAGTTAGTAGGCAGGCTGAGTGGGAGCTCTCCATGGTAGTGATGGTTTCCAGAAATTTCACAACACATAACCATGGTCTGAAGGTCTGCTTTACAAACTCATAAAGGTGCATCAAATCCCATTACAGACTACCCCAGGTGGAAAAGATTGAGGTACAGTAAAAAAATTATCTTTTAAAGCATCTTGGAGCTTATATGATCTGTGGTTGATAAAACACATTATTTGGATGTAATTTTCTTAATTTGTATTTTCACATTTTATATATCCAGGGATCAGAGTTGGATAATTGGACAACTTAGTTTAGTCTTCAGGGCAGAAAAAGCACCTACATCACCCCAAGTTGTTTGGGAGGGTTTCAAGAAAAAAAATCCTCTGCTCAAGCATTATTCAGTTGCCTGGGTTCTATGGTCAGATAAAACAAAACAAAAAAGAGAGCTTTTTTAGCATACACGATATGGGTTTAAAGGGATACACAAGGATAAAAAAAGTGCCCACAACACTGATGGATCTTTAATGTTCTGGGCATATTTTTCTGTATAAAAATAAGAATGTCTATAAGAATACGAATAAGAATGAATAAGATGTCCTGGACATTATTCTTATTCAATCTTATTCAAATATATTGCATCATGGATACTATCAAATACCAACAGATAAAAGATCAAAACCTGACTGAATCTTATAATGGGCCGTGGATCTTCCATCAGGACAATGATCCAAAAACAAACATTTAAATCAACACAAAAATAGGTCACTGGGCACCAAATGAAGGTTCTGCCATGGCCGTCCCAGTCCCCTGACCTGAACCCTATAGAAAATGAGTGGGGTGAACTGAAGAGGAGAAGCACCAACATTGACCTTGGCATTTGAAGGACCTTGAAATATTCTGCATGGAAGAATGGTCTCCAATCTCCAACCTCATCAGGCATAGAAGACTCAGAGCTGTTATTTTGTCAAACAGAACTTGCGAAAAGTATTGAATAAAAGGGGGCCAATGTGTATTTGAGAAAAAGTTTTACTTCAATGAAAGATTCGATGTTTGAAATTATTTTAATGAATGATCAAATGGATAAAGGATGCAGATTTATTATTACAGCCTTCTTTGCTCATGTTTGCCAAGGGGGCTAATTATTTGGGAACACTTTAGTATAGGGACCAATTATTAACCAGTTATTAGCATGACTATTATCAACATATTGGCTGTTTATTAGTACATACTGTATAAAGCACATATTCTGCATGACCATATTCTACATTCCTAATCCTACCCAATAACTAAATTTAACAAAAAACACTGTTAATGGTTTGTTAATAATGAGAAATTGGACCGTAAAATAAAGTGTGACCAATAATTATGACCTAATTATTCTGAAATTATATATAGTAATATAATACTCTATTTAATATAAATTTATGTAAATATCATATATATCGCATATAGCATACATACATATAAAATTTAAATAAAACGTTGTACATAAAACGTAAAAAATATATACAGTACTTGTATTTGTACTGCTGTTTGCAATTATAAACCATTATAACAAAAAATTTATTTTACCATGTAAAATATACCACAGGCATTTTCATGTTTGTCAGGAGAAAACCCATCAAACTTTGTGTGTTTTACATATAATTTCATTCAAGATTTATTGTCTTTTTAATAAATTAGGCTACTTCCAAAACAACTCCTTTTTCTAATCTCAAAGTTCAAATTGATTTTGAACATTACTGGCAATGAGACTTTCTGCACTTCATGCTTGTCCCTTTAAAATAGCTAATTGATTGTTTTTAGGTCCTGCAGATTGTCACAATTGTTGTCTATTGTCTATAAAACAAAACAGTTTTGTTGTGCAAAACACAGTAGCTTAAGCAATTTGTTGGTGACAAGCAAGTGACTCCAGGTCTGTCAAAGTCTGAGGCTCAATTACAAGTGGAGGATAGAGGGGCTTAAAAACCAGGGAGTTACTGAGATCACCACCACAATCTGTTTGTGTGTTGAGTGAAAAATATTGAATTCTGCTCAAAGGGGGGGATGTGTGTTGCTAGAGAAAAAAAAGTTTCTGATAAATGTCAGTTCACCATAACCCACTGGAATGATATATTAAGATACAAATGCCCAGCATCATTTCCCAGTTTCCAGTGACTGCTAGATCAAGGCAGGTTTTAGATGAGAGATCATGTATAGCTTTGGAGCTAGGAGCTCTCGTGTATCGGGAAAAATTATTACATGCAAAGGAGGGAGGAAGAGAAAGATGGAGTGAGGGACTAAGAGAAAGAGACAGAGAGAAAGTGTGTGAGAGAGAAAGAGATGAAATGGGAGAGTGAAGCAAGAGAGAGAGAGCAAGAAAGAGGGAAGGAGGAAGAGAGAGAGTACCGCCCTTCAGTTGTGTTTAAATGTGAAGCGGAAAATCATCTCTGTGGCTCAGGGGAGTGAAGAGGCGATTCTAGTGTTAGATGAGCGGGTTTGGCGTACTTCAATCATAGCGCTCTCTCTCTTTCGCTCTTCGTTTGTCCTACAGTGAAAGAGGGAAGGAGGAAGAGAGAGAGTACCGCCCTTCAGTTGTGTTTAAATGTGAAGCGGAAAATCATCTCTGTGGCTCAGGGGAGTGAAGAGGCGATTCTAGTGTTAGATGAGCGGGTTTGCCGTACTTCAATCATAGCGCTCTCTCTCTCTTTCGCTCTTCGTTTGTCCTACAGTGTCCCTGATTCAGGCTTCAAAGTGAGAAGACCGAAGAACTGAGAGTTTCTACAAGACTACAATACCTGGACACGGGGATATCTGGACACCTCACAATGGATGGATTGAGGACAAAGTGTTGAGTTCTCCTACGGCTGTCCCTGAATGATACAGGTACAGTAGTTGTTTCAGCTTTGTTTTCCTCTTTACCAAGTATCAGCATGCAGCTGATGCAATAGTAATGTTCAGAAAACAAATATAACATGTTTTTACCTTGATGCATGCAAAATGCTTGTTTTTTTTTCTGTGAAAAAGGAGTGCACTGAAAGATCAGCATGAATACCTTCATCTGATCTCACACTCAGTGATTATTATAGCCTACATTATGAAGCATATGCCATGAGACCGAATGGCTGGCTCTTTTCATAAGTTCTGCAGACGTTTTTATAGTTTTATTGTCTGACATTCAATTTCAGCACATGCTATGTGGATAACTGAAGAAAATGTGACTGCCTAGTCATAACTCTAATTTATGAATATGAATAGGCAATTGGAGACTCAATGATGGAGACAGACTGTCAGGTGGCTGAGGATAAGAAACCGATTGGCACTTTCATCTCTAAATGGCCTAATAGACACACTAAGAGGCTGAAAGCAAGTCGGTCTACATGAAGATTGGATCTGCGAGATTTTCTCTGCACTCAAATATTTGGTGTATAATCAATTTCTCACAAAGAAATTGCTGGTACATTTCACAAACAATTACAAAGAAATGGAAAGCAACACTGAATTAAATGTGAAATAATAAAGTATAAAAACTGAAATAGTAATTTCTTGTCAAATGTACTCAAATATTCGCTTTATTAACAAATTCCTAATCATATTTTATAGTGTGAGGAAGTTCTGTCAGGTTCTCTCAAACTCGCATAAACAATATATATATATATATTTTTTTTCAGATTTAATTAGAAATGCCAGGTTTGAATGCACCTCACGGCATTCACAGCACTTAGGTAGGAATGAATGGAAGTGAGAAATGAAATGCCAGTGTGTGAGTTACTGACCTCTCTCTCTGTGTATCTTCAGAGGAGTGTTGGGATGTCGTGGCTGGTGTGGGTGTGGGTCAGTGTGACAGTCCTGCTGATGTGTGAGGCCACTTTCTATGAGACCATCCAGCAGCACCTGGCCCCGCCTGGAACCAACATACAGATCCTTGGTGAGTCCTTCTTTCTCTCCATCTCCTGCCTCATTGTTCACTCTGACATCAGCATGTTTTCTCAGTCTCGGTTTAATCTCTGTAGGGGGAAAGGTTCAGGTATTCATCTCTCAGAGTGGCTGAATCAAGAAGGATCAAACCATAACCTGAATTAAATCAAGTTTTATCTACTACCTCAGTTGCATCACACTTTCAACACCTTAAAAATAAGGGTACATTTATTCCATTATGTTCTCCTTGTTTTTAGTTTATCCTTGCCTTAGTTTTACAGTAAACTTAAGCTACTTTAAATCTAGTTGCTCTAGTGCTATAAACTTTAGTGCCCCTATTATGCCATTTCGAATATTGCCTTTCATGCAGTGTGTAATGTAGCTGTATGTGTTGTATAGCCGAAAGTGCACGATAAATAAAGTTACTGTCTTCCAAAAGAAAGAATCGACTCTGAACAGAGGTCACAGGGTAACACATTTGCATAATGCCTGCCTATGTTCTTCGTTGGCTGCAATAACCCGTCTGCAAATAACTTGACCTGCCCTCAAAAACTGTAGCTTGTTTGTGTAGTTAACATCATGTCGAGAAGACGCTGTGAAAGTAAATTCGTTGTATTTTCACTTCTGAAAAATGAGGCTGCACAGAATCAATGGTTAAAATTCACAACAGTACAACCCCAATCTTTTTTGTGTTCCCGTCATTTTACTGCTTCTCTAATCTCGGGGAGTTCAACGCGAGATTCACAAAACGCTTGCTCTTGAAAGATGGCTCAGTACCCTGTTTATTTGGGCCAGCTGGCTCCACTGAATCACAACCTGTAAGTACGACAAATAGATGTTTATATTTTCTATCGATGGCAATGGGTGTATCGTTTCCGACACGGGCTGTATACGGTAGACCAATCACAACAGACTGTGCCATCTGACCAATCAGAGCAGAGTAGGCTCATGGAAAGGAGGGGTTTAAAGAGACTGAATCTTAGAACTGCTTCGGACGAATCGTTTGAGAATCATTGGAAAATTAGGTGACATTAAATGCATATTTTGAGAAAACTAAAGCATTTTTTGACCTTTCATGCATGTAAACCTATTGTAGGAGACTCCCAAAATAATATTAGGAACCTTAAAAATGCCATAATAGGGGCACTTTAAAGGATAGTTCACCCAAAAATGAAGATTCTGTCATCATTTACCCTCATGTCATTCCAAACCCATAAGACTCAAAAGCTAAGAAACAAATTAAAATGATTTTTAATAGTATTATAATATTTATATTATTATTATTTTAATATCATTATTTCCTATTCTTTTTGTCCATCCCTTGAAAGTCCACGCAACCAAAAATTTCATGCATCAAATGAACAAAATGATTTTGTAAAAGTAATAAAAATCGAACAGTTTAATACAAATCGTCTAAAGAGACACAATCACTTTATATGATGAACAGATTTAATTTAGGCTTTTATTCACATATATACATTGATGCACATAGATAAAGAACATTGAATATGGTAAACAGAAGCTCAGACATGATTGTGTGACATGCAAAAACAAACCTCATTGGTTCTCACAATTCAAGCAAGCATGTCCGAGTTTCTGTTTACCATATTTGATGTGCTCTATAAATGTGCTTTGATCAGTGTTTATATGTGAATAAAAGCCTAAAATTATCATGACAGAATTTTTGTTTTGGGTAAACTAACCCTTTATGGATTAACATGAAACTTTCTGGTTTTAATTTCCAATTCCTATAAAGAAAATAAGGGAGCAGCTAATCTGAATTTTCATAATGATAATAATTTAACAAAGAATTTTTAATACTATTAAAGAAAAACAAACAATAGGCAAACAATACATTCAGTTTACAGATAATTTAATGTTTTGTAATATTAGCAATATATGATAGTATATACAGCATTAAGATATTTTATGTATACAGTCAAATGTAAGCATTATAAAATAAAATAAATTAAATAAAATATCCATTACTTGCACAAGCTATTTTTGATATCCTCTTCTACATGACACTCAAAAATGGAACAGAGTATCTGAGTTTTTTTTTTTTTTTTTTGGCTGCTGTTTACTTTGGTTAATCCACCATGGCGGACAATCAAAATTAATTGCAGGTGAAGGTTTTAATCACTATTATTAAGAAGCTCAACACAACTTCAACAATTCTTTTTCTTAATTTAATTCTCATTGGTGCAACTCTGATTCAGGAAAGTAGACACACAGGGGATGGATTTCTAGCACAGCGGTTCTCAACATGGCATTGCTGCAGGACCCAGATTTGGACATTTATCAAGCAGCAACCCAACACAGTAGCAGAATTGTTTTGATGGTTTCAAGCTCTCGGTAGCCAATAATTCACTGCACACAACACACTGTGGTCTGTATTTAATGATGTTGGGGTTTGCATAGGTTTTTTCCCCCATGCTTTTCGAGGAGTCAAGCACTTGACACCGAGGGCATGTCAAGTAACTCTGCCTAATTTGGCTAGCTTTTACCATCTGTAAATGTCCAATAAATTTGCATTGGATTCACTTTTTTAACATCAGCAACAAAAGCATTTTTCCTTCCAAGTTTATAAGCTATATGCTAAATAAGCACAATTATACGGTTAGATGTATTTTTTTATGTCCATTTAACAATGACATTTTTTTAGTGTTTTCTTTTGTTTTTGTTTTTTATACTTATCAGCACATGCAAAACACCAGCTGAGAACCATTGCTCTCAGACCTCATGGTTGGCCAAGTTTATAAGCACCTGGAGTGTGAGAGGAGTTTTCAATAATAGTTCAGGTTCAAATCCTCAACAATAGCGTAGTCAGGATGTGGTAACACATTAGATTAGGGAACACATATTCACTATTAGTTTTCCCTCAATTAACTCCTAATTTGCTGCTTATTGATAGTAAGTAAGGCTGTATTTTGTAGGGTTTAGGGATCTAGAATATGGTCATGCAGAATAAGGCATTAATACTGTATGTGCTTTATAAACAGCCAATATGCTAGTAATATGCATGCTAATAAGCAACTTATTAATAGTGAATAGTGTTCCTAAATCTGAAGTATTACCCAGGTTGCTAACCCTGTGCCCATCACAGTAAAAACTTACAGCTTTTCTTCCACACATCAGGTCAAGAGGATATCAGACATATTTATCAGTATGTAAATCTATTAGAAAATCCTGTTTATCTAATATCTCGGCGGTCTGAGGTGGTTTTAAGGTTCGCCTCAATTGAAACAGAGCACAAATGCTTCTTGTAACCTCACACCTTCAAATGAGAGGGCTAAAAGCAATTTGAGACCATACCACTTACCTTAACTAATCTCGCTAGAGGCACTTTACTGGGATTGGATCCTGAATTGGAATTGATTTTATTGTACAGACTATAGAACAATTATAGAGGTACATGCTATTCCTGATTCAGAGCAGAAGGTCGGTGGAGTTTTGCCTCTGTTGACATCAAAGGCTTTGACTGTTAAGATTTGAACAATTTGGCTTCAATGCCATTCAGAATGTAGATAGAGCAATGTTAGTAAATCTATCCTTGATGAAACAATTGAGCTCCAGCACAAGAATATTTCTTAACAATCAAACGTTCATCCTAAATGGAGGGCTATATATTGGCCCACCAGTACTGAGTGCTCTGGGATTCCACTACCCCAAATCTGAATATCAAAGTAGATAAACAAACTGCACAGATTGGGCTTTTATGAGCTTTGGTGACGTTGCATAAAATTCACATTTGGTGCTGGATGGAATGAATGGACAGAGATTACGTTTAAGTGTCCATATGTTCTCTCAAAAGATGAACAATACTGGGGCATTTAGACATTTCTTGACTGAGTATAAAAAGAGGCACTGAATAATTCATATTTAAGCCCCCATTCTGCTCCAAAAAGATGATTTATCCAAAAGATATAAATTTTGGTAATATTTTCTGCAATACTTCATTTACAAAGGAAGGAATTTAAGATATCAATGTTTTCTGAAACCACATCTTCAAAGCCATTTCCTTTTACCACTGGTCTTGTATGAAAAACACAAACAACCAGCACCGATTGTAGCTCCAGGATGCATTTGCATGTTGTAAAAACATCAAGCTCAGCAAACATACTCTCAAACTGCCAATCATGTAAGAAAAAAAATGTTTAAAGGTCAGCCAAACTGACAACATCTGCTCTGCTTTCAAACCTTGTGTGATTATGTTGACATTTTTGATGTAATGACAAGTGCATGCTCTAACTGTAAATGCTTTTTCAAGTCAGGGTGATATTGTGGCTTTGGAGAGGGTGGGAGTGTGTGCATGTGTGTGTTGTGATACAAAGAGATATTTGTTTAAGTATCGAGTGCTTTGGGGCTGGTAGATTGTCCTGATTATCAGGGTTGACAGGGCATGAATTCTTGCGGTACCGTTGCTTTCATTAAAACCATTAATGTGACTAGTGACCAAGATCACTGCAGGAAATTGCGAATATAGGAAACGGTGTTGTTCTGAAACTGATGAATTGAGCTGCATCCATTGCAAAAAGTTTTTTTTTTTTTTTTATACTGAGAATTTTAATTTTGTATTTGAATTTCACTAGAGGTCAAGGTTTATGGGAGCATATGTCTGACTTATGCAGTATTGACTATTATGCAGTATAAACTGCACATATTAATGTGCCAAAATAATGTCGCTTGGCAACTGCAAACTGCCTATAGTTAGAAAAATGAACTAAATTTTATCAATAAGATGTGTAACATTGAGAATACAGTCATAGCTAAAAGGTGTTGAAGAGACAGCATAGATTTTAAAATTAGCTACCACACAACAATATTAAGGACACAATTTTTGATTTAAACATTATTTTATAAAGCAAATTCATTAAGGAAATGATTACACTAGAAGAAAGGAATGGACGATATATGGTCACTAGCTTAAGTGAGAGATTTTCTAATTGATCTGTATCAGTCAATATTGGATATACAGTATATTGTAACAGTGTTTATTTGTTCATACTTATTTCCTCTGTTTTTATTACATTTAGATTCGCTTAACACTCATGTAAGGTTCACCTAAAAACTAATAATTTAGTTACACTGTTAAATGTAATCTTTAGCAAATCTTAAAATAATATGCATTTTCATAATGTATATTATAATGTTGTGTTTTCTGAACACAGCTACTTGCAACATTTAAAATGATTGATTTAAGTTTTTAGTTTAAGTTTAATTTTTAATTTAGAGAAAACAGTATAGAACTTCAATATTGTTCATTTATCGGTCATCTGACATAACAAGAAAATAATTATTGATATCAGCAAGAATTTTAATATCGGAGCATCCCTACTAGCAGATGAACTCCCTGAAAAAAAACAGAATGCTGATATGCAATAAAAATAATGATTCACTATGGGAGTTGTGGAGTGATGTGATGAACAGGTCAAAACTGTTACCATATTGTGATTGGTCAACACAACTGGGATCACCACCTTAATGCGGGGGAGGGGTTTGAGTGTCCCCTCTTTGGAACTGGAACAATGTATTGACCAATCAGAAGCCAGGATTGGAACGATCTGTTCTATAATGCTATAAATAATACTTATTTAAATAATTGGTAATAAATTGACATGTATTTAAATATTTATTTAAGCCACACAGAGTCCCAGTTTACAGGTAATCACTGCAAAGTACAGTTTCTTCTGGTTTATTGCTTTAATAAATCAAAATCAATAATTTAAAGGCTGAACAGAGATGATTACATATATTTCTAAAAATTATAAAACTTCTGACAAGCATTTTTTCAAAACACATCAAGGAATCTGAAATATCGCAACTATATGCATTGAAACAACATGACCACAGTGCATGGGATTGCATGTTTAAGTTTTTTATGTGATATGTGTGTACATTGGCTGCTCTGTGGTCTCAAGGGTCTTGATTTACTTGCTGCTGAGATGCGAATCGATGATTATATGCATTTCAAAATATAGAGATGGGTGAGAAGTGGGGGATAGAGAGAGTGAAAAGCACAGAGCAAGTTTAAGTTTTAATTTAGACAAAAACAAAACAGTATAGAGCTTTATGGTGTTGAGGGGTTTGAGTGCCCCCTCCTTGGAACTGGAATAATGTGTTGACCAATCTGGAGCCAGGACTGGAACGATCTGTTCTATCCACCTTATTTTGCAACGCAGAAGTAAACAATTTTCTGTGAATGTGCAATACTTCCAATTCATCAGCCGCTAAAGGTAATTAGAAGAAGAACTAGAAGTGCAGTAAACAGTAAAACACTTTGCACTATAAACCAGAGTGTTTAGAATTATGACAATACATTAAAATAATATGATAAGAAATACCAGTTTGCAGTATCAAGCAGTATAACAAGCCACTTTGAACAACTAAAAATAACTGGAAGCAAATGACCCTGCAAGTTTTTGCACATTTAAGTTACAAATAGCCGCATATACTCTTATGTTAAAATAAGGTGGATAATCCTATAAAAAATATTATACTTATTTAAATAATTAGCAATAAATTTGAATTTATTTAAATCTGTATTATAATTATATAATCTATTTTATTATAATTTTATATTTTATTATATATAATACATTTGATATATTACACATTAAATTAAATTAAATTATTATTATTAAATATATTAAAAAATATATATATATATATATAAATAAATAAATATATATAAGCATGGGTGTCTTTTATCATAGTGCTGTGGCTGATTTATTAAAGCTATAAGTCACTCAGAGTCAGTTTAGGTAAAATCACTGTAATAAATTAAATGCATTGATTTAAAGGCCAAATACAGATGACTATATGTCTATCTAACAATTGTAAAATTTCTACACGACAAGCATTTTGCAAAACACATTGAGAAATCTGAATTACTTTAGCTATATGCATTGAAACAACATGCCTATATAGTGCCTATATAGTGTTTTAATTTAATTTTTCTGTGTGATGTGTGTACATTGACTGCTCAGTGGGCTCACAGGTCCTGATTCACTTGCTGCTGAGATGCAAATCGATGATTATATGTATTTTAAATGTAGAGATGGGTAAGGCACGAGGGCTAGAGAGAGTGAAAAGCACAGAGCGAAAGACAGACGGAGAGACAGACAGAGAGAGGAACGTGTAGCGCATCTCACAGATGTGCTGCCGGCTGTTCTTGCTCTCCGGCTCAGACAGACAGATGAGGATGGGTGATTCATGAGACCAGGTCTTTATTCAGCACTGACAGCTGCAACAGCACTAAGCAAATTGTGTTTGTCATGCATGCATAGCTGCCATGTTTTAGTGTTATGAGTCTGAATTCTCCAGATGTAGAAAATAACCCATCTTTAACAAACCGAGACCTGAACCAACCCTTTACAAACAAACACAGACACAGTTTCTCGGGCCCCTGGGAGACCATCACTAAATCCAAGGACAAGTAGGCTATTATAAAAACAACCACACCGGAATCGACCTGGGTAGATCAGAGATTTAAAGTGCAAGTGTTAATAGTAGACTGGCAGCTAACTGTATTATGTTGAAAATAACAGCAGGCTAATCCGATAACTGCGATTCAGCTGCCTCTTTACTTTAACAGCAACACAACTGTGACTTATGAGCTTCTTGCTGTGGTTTTAGAGGGCAGATATCATATCAATCTTGTGTAGTTTCTAGGAAATATAGATTGTCTGTCAGATTCACTTTATTTATTAGGTTCTTGATCAATGTAGCTCTTCCTAGACATGAAGCTGTGAAAACAGTGGCGTGCACAGACCTCTGGAGGGGCAGGGGAGTAGTGGCGTTACGAGGGCACAAGTGTGGTCCGGGGTTGGGTGGGGGGCTGGTTTCCCCCTTGGTAGAAATCGCGGTCCGGGGGCACTTTAGCATCGACGATTAAAGGGGCAGGAGCTCAAGACCCCCCGGAGCATAAGGAGCCATCTGCTCTCTAGAGCTCTCACGGTACTTTGATGTCATACAACGATCGTTCTGCGCACCGCTGCTTCAAGTCGGACACACCTCTTATAGAGTTAGGGGAGGGGCCATGCTCAGTGGCTCTAGTGCATCATCAAGACATGATTTTAGGCCCACCCAAAAAATCCTGAGCACAAAAATGGTGAAAAATTATTTAATGGTCTACCTCCACAATTCAGTACTACATGGGTCACAGTCTTTGTAACATTCTAACATTTAAAACAAGAAAAATTTATATGAGGTGTAAAATTGTGTAAGATATAAATGCCTTATTTTTTAGTAAACATTTTGAATTATATTTATTTTTCTTACTTCATTGGCAAATTAAATGCAAAATCGAACAAAAAGTCTTGATATCAATTTGGTCCCTCAAGTAATTCTATCTTGTTTTAAGGATGTTTAGATATGTATACTGGAACGCTAAAAAATACTGATTAAGAAAATGTTTTTTTGCAGTGTAGTCTACTGGTCTATGTATGTCTTGTCATCTTCTTGTAGAGTGCAAGTACTATACTCAAACTCTTTGTTAAAAGCATCTCCTGTCAGTACAGATTACCTCACAGCTAAATATATACTAAAACCTCTATTGAAATTAATATTAAATGTTTTATTACTGCTGCTTGACTGAGTATATGGAGTAAAGCATTGTGAACTATCACACCATAAGCACCTTCATACCATGAGAGTGCTGATTGGTTCATACATCAGATTTTTTCTGATTCATTTTGCTGGTAAACATATGCATAAAAAGCGGGGTAACACTGATAATAAACTGGAATTAACAAAACTGATGCAGATGGAAAGATTTTAAAGAATCTCATGTTTGTCATTTCAAGACGAAAATCTTAATCCTGAAAAAGAAAGTATAGTGAAAAAAGACAAATCATTTGTCTGTTATGTCTTTTTTAATAAAACATTAAATCATATGTAAATCACATGTTGTTTATAGAATTCTATTAAATTAAATCAATATAATAATAACAAGGTTTCTTTCAGTATAAAAGAAGCATGAAAAAGGAAGATATCTATATTCAAAAAAATGTAGAGCTGAAGTGTGCAATAAAACTTTTTACAAGCAACCACAAATATTTCATTATATTGCTGTAGATGAGATTCTTTTTAGGAGGCTCCTAAAACAAAAACACAAATACAGTTTTTGCTGCCTTTGAATTCCCCGCTCAGTGTTTGCGTACATTCTTGTGTTGCCATTATCTAATCAGTGTGATCATGCCATCATTTTCCTCTCGGCTCTACAGTCATCAGTTACATGCCATTTAAGTTCAGTTAATTGGCTCAAAACAACCTGGCAGCAGAGCTGAGCACCCATGAAGATGGCAGCCTCCAGGTCACGTACTTCCAGGCCTGGCCCAATGCCAGCCAAGCAATTACCATTGAGATAAATGGGAATCCTAACAGATAACTCTCTTCAGGTATCATATAGACCTCTATGTTAGCCAATAATTGAATAAACAAACAGGTCCAACCCCTAACTCACGTCGTTTTAACTTTAAGTTTAATGCACTCATTGCGGGAGATCTGGCAATATTTCAAATCCTTCCCAGGTTACAAAAAAGATATGCCCGGATCTCTTTGAATCAAAGCGTCATCTGGTTTCCGCTCTGCCATTAGAGTTTCTTTGAAGTAAATCTCCAGGAGGGCTCAATAAAGCTCAATAACAGAGGTGACGTTGGATGCCGGTTCTCCATCTGCATCTCTAGGCTGCCGAAGCTGCCCGAAGACTTCCCTAGACAGTGCCTCTGACAGAATCAGGGCTCGACTGCGGCACGGCATCCTGCTTGTCCTTCTTTGTATTAAATATATCTCAGCGGCATAAGAGAGAAGACAGTCATCTGTGATAATTCCCCCCACACGCACCGATGGATGCAGGCCATGGATGGTAGCTACATCAAAACAAACATGGAATGTGTTTTTCATCTGCTGCAAAACAAAGGTTATCTTCCCGCATGTACGCCAGCACACACTGACAGTTTAATAGCCTTATATAATGCAGCTCCTAAAGGCACATTATTTTAGCAGCGACGTTCCGTCCATCTCTCCTGCTTCCATCCAATCTTCCTGACAGTGCCAGCTCGCCTGTAGGAACAATGGGAGAGTCGTACAGTCTCAGCCCCTGGGCTGTCCTCCATCTGCTCTCTGTCACACTACTCTCTCTCTCTGCTCCTCCAGACAGCGCTTCTATGAATGCCAATCTGACCTCACAATACCTGAAGCCACCAGACACATACAACCACATATTACCTCCGAATTCTACCCTTGCCAGAGCACGGACGAAGTCCTATATCAACTTTACATCAGCCTTATGAGTTTTACTAGACATGTGACATCTATTGAGCAACCTGAACCAAGAGACCGATTTATATTTATTTTTCTTTTCTTTAAAAACACAAAACTTCTACACATTATTGGCTCTTTCATCATTTCAAGTTGTTAAACATGCATAGTCAAAGTCAAACATATATTTACTATAAGTGACACTTCATACCGGTCCTCAATATCAACAATATGGTGCCCAGTGTTGGGGGTAACGAATTACAAGTTACGTAATCACATTACTTTTTTTCAAGTAACTAGTAAAGTAACGCATTACATTTAAATTTCCAACAAAATATCTGAGTTACTTTTCAAATAAGTAACGCAAGTTACTTTGTTTTCCCATTTTTTCACTGACCCCTCTCAAACTGTCCCTGTGTTTAGAGAAATTGGGAGTGAGGTGCAGACTTCCTTCAGCCTGAGGCTTATCAATTTCACTTTTGCTGTGAAAGGGCCTTTACAGCTGCCAAAAATATAACTTTCCAGTTTTTTGTTATTAAAAAACAAATAAGCAATCCCAGCCCAGGTGATAAAAAGTTACACACAAGTAACTTAATGCATTACATTCAAAATAAAAAAGTAAGTAATGCAATTAGTTACTTTTTTATGGAGTAATGCAATATTGTTATGCATTATTTTTGAAAGCAACTTTCCCCAACACTGATGGTGCCTATTAAAGAAGTATTCACCCCTTTAGGAATTTACAACATTGAGGCACAGAAAATGCTTTTGCTTATGACTGAGTGAATAACATGATAAAAATATATCTGTCAATGCAAAGTAAACATTTGTAAAAAATTGGTCAAAATCAATTATAGTTATAGAACACAAAATAAATATTCAGTTTTCATGTTTCATTTTTTACAACATTGAACCACAGAAGATTTGTTGACTTTTTCCTTATATGTCAAAATGAGAATTTCTACAGATTGGTCAAAAATAATCATGTGCAAAAGAAATTCAACCCCTTTAAATCAAGTATTTAGTAGATCCATCTTCGGCAGCAATTCTAATATTGAGTCTGTGGATTTAGATCTGGCCACTGCAATTTTCCCCTTTGTTCTTTGAACAACTGCCCAAGACAGGCTGCATGGAGATTGTGAGTGGAGCCTTTTTCAAACCACTCAAAAATTCTCAACTGGATTGAGATCTGGACCAACCCAGGACATTAGCATTGTCATTTTATGATTGAGGTCACTGTCTTGCTAGACAACAAATCTTCTTTCAAAGGTGCAGGTGTCTCACAGATTTGATTAAGTTCTATAAAAATAAATAAATAAAAATTCGAACATTTTAAACGTTACAAGTAAATTCAGGCATCACAACATTATAAATATACAGTGTGAAAAATTATTAATTTTATTTTTAGAGACAATTTTTCACTTCATAAGATAATAAAGTGAGTCTTTTTCTATATAACAGTGGCAGAAGTCAAATTAAGTCCACTGTGATTCAATTCTGTAAAACAATAAAACATGAAAACAAGTGGGTGAGTACTGTTTATATGGCAAATATACATGTTAAATGTCACAAAAAACCTGAGAACTGATATAATTTGAGCATTTCTTTACATCTGTATGTTGTGTCGTTACGTACTTTATCTCTGTCATCTTGTTCTGGTTCAAAGTGTTAATGCTCTCCAGTTCTCCCATGATGCAATAAGCGTAGAATTTAAAGTGACATATTGCCGATGTTGTCATGGCTACACTATACTGATGATATGAAGCTGCGTTCTCTGTTTGACGATTTGTGGTTTCAAGGGGGATTTGCTGGGGTAATCAAAGTCTTCAAAGCACAGTAACACTGATCTGCTCTATCCATTCATCTCCTCTAACTGATTTCATATCTCGCAAACGGCAGAAGTTTAATAGGCTTGTTTGTGACATCAGTTTCAAGACAAACAATTTCCAGTGTGCAAGTGAGAAATCTATATTGCAGATGAGTTCAGGCTGATGTTCAGATATTCAGCAGGGAGGAACAGAAACTGAGCTGCTGATGCATAGCCAAACATTGCCCTTAATGTTTTTTTGTTGCTGTTGTAGTTTTAAATGTATTCTTTCTGTGAAACAAAACTTGACAGTTACAGAATTGGAACAAATATAGACAGAGCAAAAGACTCAAGTGTGGAGGACAGTGTGGTGCTGTCTCGCTTACAATTCAACTTTCCTGCCATGGAAATTTTCTGCATAATTTGTGTGTAAGGAAACAAGCCATCCGTGATTTGTGAATAATATTCTGGGAATAGCTGATGACAATCAATATATAAGTCCAACATGCCAGATGAAGTGGACAGAATATTGGTT
The DNA here is from genome assembly GCF_001515625.1 of Sinocyclocheilus rhinocerous. Taxonomy (NCBI): domain Eukaryota; kingdom Metazoa; phylum Chordata; class Actinopteri; order Cypriniformes; family Cyprinidae; genus Sinocyclocheilus; species Sinocyclocheilus rhinocerous. The sequence goes on along the minus strand of NW_015631050.1, from coordinate 202,650 downwards.
TTGCTTTGTGCACCAAGTCAGCAGCCTAGACTTTCGGACGCATATATATGGCTGCGTCCGACTTGCTGCCTCGCTGCCTTATGAGGTAATGACTTTGCAGGCAGCGTTTTTGCACGAAGGCACCTCATGAAACTGATTTCGGACAGGCTTCTGAGGCAGCGGAACGGTTTAATGATCTACAACAAAATAGAACGAGTTTTGATGATAACTAAATGAATACTTAATTATTATAATACTGATTTCTCGCTAGAAATAACATCAAAAGTGCAAAAAGTTAGTCAGAAACGTACATTTAAACACAAACTGACAACTTTATTTTTTTATCTCAACCGTCACGGAATGGAACGCACAGGATTGTGGGATATCAAAGGCAGCGATAGATACATCTATGCTGCCTTCAAAATTCGATCAGAAGAAGGTACCTCCAGAGACAGGAAGTGAAGCAGAATTTGTATTCGGACGTGCCTTGATGCCTTCCTGCCTTCCTGCCTTGGAATGCTGCCTTTTTGAGCTATATATATATATATATACATACAGGGTGCGATTTGTGAACAAAGCGGGGTGTTCGGAAATAAAATTCTTTCCCTTGAAAATAGCACAAATCACAGTGGAGCTATAAATATATAGATTATTTTTGGCAGCTGTTACAGAAATATTTTTACAATAATTATTCTGATTTGACCTCGAGATTAGATAGCTTCGATATTTGACCACTATTTATGATAATACTTGGTTACAATGACACTAATAGTTCTTATTTCTGCCAGGAATGCAAAATCAATGGGGAGTTAATGATATTTTGAATAGAATAACGAGACACAAACCTGTACATATTCAGTCGCGTTTGCTTCCATTTAACTTTGATCAGTGCTTCGCTACACAACATACAAACTTTTACTCCAAAAGTGCGCACATTATGCATTCACACGTTTACCTCATATTTCTTTAAATAGAATAGAACCAGAATTTCTGACTCACAGAAAGACGATTTTCTGCCGATCCATCAGTCAATATTGCGTGATCATAATTCCCACATTACGGTGACTAAACTTCTGCGTTCTGTCTCATAATACATTTATGCGTCAGTTTATTATATACAATAAATGCATTAGGTCACAGTAGAGTGAGTTTTGAGCAAAACATTGTGTATTAATCTCATACTGTCACGTGCGCTGACTTTCTGAAAAGCCCTGCATGGATAAAGGCTTGTGAACCAGGCTCACGAAACCCAGACGGTCTATATTAAGCGGGAGCGCTGACAGTTAAAGTCCATTTCTGATTTTATTGTTGTTTGTATTGTCATGTTCCAGTATTTTACTTAATAAAAAATAAGTTATAATTATAATTAAACCATATAATTATATGGTTACTAAGGGTGTTACACAGAACCACTGGGTGAAGCAGTCATAGCTGTGCTTTATCGTGAATAAAACACAGCTGTTCACCAGTCAGAATCAAGGACTGGAACTAACGGTTTTATAAATGAATATAAACCAGGGTTATAAAACCCTGCTCATGAGTCAACTGGCCTGATGTTTTTGGGTTTTGGGCCTAAAATTTACTCTGATTAACGTATATTTAAATTAAATTTAAAATCATTTAAAATACATATATTACTTTCATGTCTTTGACATTCTTATTTGAATGATGACAATTAAGAATGTCAAAGACTAAAAGGAGACATGATTTTAAAAAAAGTGCCAAGTTCTTAGAAATGTAATCTCTGTATTCATGTTGCTTTCATTCATTCATCAAACACCATTTCCAATAGAAAAATTAACTGATTTAAATGACAGGTCAAATTAAATGCAATAAAATACAGAATACAGTAAATTGTACTCATTTAGTACTCCGTTTCTTGGGGTTAATCTATTTGACCTGAACTAACCTTGTCTTTTCATAAAAAGGTTAAAATATCTAATATTTTTAAAGAATATTATGACACACAATCATAAGGTTTATTTTTTTAAAGTGAAAGTGACGTGACATGTGGCCAAGTATGGTGACCCATACTTGGAAATAGTGCTCTGCATTTATCCCATCCAAAGTGCACACACACAGCAGTGAACACACACACCCGGAGCAGTGGGCAGCCATTTTTTTTGCTGCGGCGCCCGGGGAGCAGTTGGGGGTTCGGTGCCTTGCTCAAGGGCACCTCAGTCGTGGTATTGAAGGTGGGAGAGAGCGCTGTAAATTCACTCCCCCCCCCTCCAACCCCTGCCGGTACGAGACTCGAACCCGCAACCTTTGGGTTACGAGTCCGACTCTCTAACCATTAGGCCACGACTTCCCCTCAACAAACTTCCCCTTTAACAAACTACTTCACTGAATGTATATTAAAGAAATTAAAATAAAAGATTACTTACATTTTTAATCAACAATTTCAGGCTTTTAATTATCTTTTTTTTTCTTTATAGCAATCTGGACAAAAATGTCATAATGATTTCCCATTTAACTAAAGTTTGTTTTAAAAAGCCTAAACGGGTTTAAATCAAGATTCAAAGCACTGAATCTTTTCACCTGAATGAATCAAATAGTGCATGAGGTGAGAACAAACTAAATCTCTAAAACAAAACTGACTTTCCAATGCTACATATATGAGAGAGAAGACCATTCAGGACCTTCCATTTCACTAGAATGAACCAGACTTTCAAATGCACACATATAAAGAGGAATATTAGTTAGGTAGGTAGTGATTTCTACTTTCAGTTACTTCCCAGCACTGATCACAAAAACAAAAAAAGCATCTCCACTTCTCAGAGTCTTCTATAGCAGTTACCAGTTTGAGTTTGTGGCTTGCAGTCAAAAATCACTTTTGGAGATGAATAATTCAGAGGGTGTATCAAGAATGTGTTTGTGTGTAGCCTAATTGTTTAAACAGCAGGAGTAATTGAAAGTGTACAGGCGGTGGTTGAGAAAAATAGATTTTGGTCACCTACAGCTTAATTAATTACACTACACTTTGTCCTCTCATGTCGCTCACAGCCACAAAGAGCCAATAAGAGGATCCCCATGCAATAATAAACATGCCATCTCTCTGTATGTCCCTATCATTTACTCTTTCTCGCTTCCTCTTTTGCATCCTCACATACACTCTCTCTCACACAATTCCTCTTCCTACCTACAGCAGTAGAGGTGGCAAGGCAATTTAACTGTTTTGCATGCGAAAGTTGCAGCCATCAGCCATGCAGAGAAGTAATCAATCAAAAACCGTTGTGCAGGCAGGAAAATGAAAACCACATTGAGAGGAAGCAAAATATCTCGCAATTAATTTTAAGCCATTCAACAACACTTGTAGCGTAACGCAGCTTAAGCTCCCAGTGGTCTGATATAGGTATGTTCAGAATGAACCAATTCACTAACATGAGTCAGAATTTCTAAAGTTACATATAAGAACGAGAAGACCATTCAAGACAAAGCGATTCACTAAAATTAATCAGATATTCCGGTGTTACATATAAGAGAAGACCGTTCAAGACAAACCAGTTCACTAAAATGAATCATAATTTCCAATTTGTTACATATGAGTTAAAAGACAGCTCAGGATGAACAGATTCACTAAAATGAATCAGAATTTTACATACAAAAAAAGAAGACTGTTTAGAATGAATTGATTTACTAAAATAAAAAACTGTAAATATCTAAAAAAAAATCCAATTTAAATTTGACATTAGGCCACGCTAAGGGTTTTGTATGCACACCATACTAAAGGAGCTCAAAAAAGGCATGAAGAAATGGGGCTTTACATGCACTTATGAATGTAAAAGTGTGCGTGTAAAGAAATACGTGTCAAAATTGTGATTAACATTTAAATCGCAATACAGACAAAAAAAAAAAAGAAAATTTTTTGACCATATCGCACAGCTCTACTCATAACACGTCGGAACACAATAAGGGCCCTTTAGAAGGAGCTGGAGAGAACGCTTTAGTGCGTTTGAGGGCAATTCTGAACTCATTTACACGTATAATGACTCGCTTCAGCAAGGACAGGACTTTTTTCCTGTCTGGACGCCACTTTCAAGAATTCAGATTGAGGTAATGAATTCTACAGAATACAGTGGAAATGCACAGAACATTAGTGTGTCATTAACTTGTTCTAGCTGTGGAGTGACAATACAGCAAATTCATATGCGTAATGTTTGGAAGAGAATAAACTGTCCCAATTATAGATCAATTAAAAATGAACTTCTACAGAGATTCTGAGGACAAGTCAAAAGTTAATGTTGAACTGTTAATGATTACTCAAAGCATTAATAGTGGACAATTGCAATGTTTCTGACATTGCAACAGAATATACATGAAATCAATAACAAACTGAGTAAAACTGCTAGCACAACATATACAGGTACATCTCAATAAATTAGAATGTCGTAGAAAAGTTCATTTATTTCATATTCTAATTTGTTGAGATATTGAATTGGTGGGTTTTTGTTAAATGTGAGCCAAAATCATCACAATTAAAAGAACCAAAGACTTAAACTACTTCAGTCTGTGTGCATTGAATTTATTTAATACACGAGTTTCACAATTTGAGTTGAATTACTGAAATAAATGAACTTTTCCACGACATTCTAATTTATTGAGATGCACCTGTAAATAAAAATCAACCTGAAATTACCAGATCAGCTCCTGCTGTGTATATAAACAAGTACTTATGAAACCAGGAGTGATGTAACATTTAGTTTTAACATCTATGCACAGTGCTATGTGTCTCAAACTTTAATATAATATTCCCATAGTTGTCTGCTACTAGTACTTTTTTCATGAACTGAATAAATTAGTGTCGAATACAAAGAGTGCTTTTGTTACCACCTTCCACACTGGGGCTGAAACAATATTACAAAACATGGGACGCAATTTAAAATATTATACATTAATATATTGTTGTAAGCAAATTTACTTGTTCAAAATGAATGTTATGCAATCCTCTATTTCACTGTAAACATCATAAAATTAAATATAATACACTAAAATTGCTTAGAACTTTAGTAGGCGTTGCTGTGAACAACGGTACTGTCAGGGGATGGTTGTAATGGCGCATGTATTGGCATGTTGACACTTATATGATAAATATGAAGTTCGAAGAAGCTTTGTTTTTTAATTCCCCCCCCAAAAAAAAATAAATATTTATCTTACATTTTACTTGAGTAGAAGTCATAGGGAGGATGGTGCTCATACTACCACTCAAAAGTTTGATTCTTTTTGAAAGAATGTAATACTTTTATTCAGCAAGGATGCATGAATCAAAGGTAACTGTAAAGACATTGTTACATTGTTGCAGTTCTTTTGAATTTTCTATTCATCAATAAATCCTGAAAAAAAGTATCACATTTTTCCAAAAACCTTTAAGCAGCACAACTTTTTTTTCAACATTGATAAGAATAAGAAATGCTGCTTGAGCAGCAAAAAGACTGGAGTTACTAAACACAGTCTTGGTGAGCAAGAGATTTCTTTAAAAAATTAAATAAAAAAGAATTCCTACAGATTGCAAACTTTTGACCGGTAATATAAGATGGTGATTTCACTATTTCTAACTGGTTAAACTGATGATGTTACAACTTAACCCATGTTACATCACTCCTCAATCTCCCCTATACTATAAAACATGCTCACATACAAGAAAGCATAAACATTAACGAGATTAACATTTTGATATGCAATCAAGAGCAGTAAATGTTCAAAATAAACCTACGCCACTGGTATAATTTGCAAAGAATTGGAACATATTTTCACAGTGAGAGAAAAACTAATCATGCCAGGAAATGATCAGAAAATCCAAGTCAATTCCCCAGTAAATGTGTACTATGCAAAGACCAATAGATAACAGGAATTAAGCAGAGTTGTGAAATCAGTGTGTTTGAATTAACACATCAGTTCAGTGTTCTTCCCCCAGGCCATGTGAATATTTGTAATGAGAGTTTAAAAGGCCCACTGTGAGTTGTGTTTTGAATGCCCTGCAAGCAAAGCCGCAAGATTAGTACTACCTAAATCACAGCCGGAACACTGTTAGTGCTTCTCTGATGCAAAATAATTAGCTTGTTAATAATACATGGTAATGATGGTTTACGGGCAAGATGCATGATCTCTCTTGTGGAATAATTAAACTGGACACTCTGATCTCCTGTGTCCGTAATCACAGTGCAAATGTTTAGACTCTTTTATTCATATTATTTTTATTCTTTTAATCTTTTTTATTCGTACAATGGCCATAGGACTCATTATCATTATTAAGCTGAATATCATGGGATTTTAAAGCAAAATGTGTGGTAAACCATGTCACACCCATAAATAATCATTTCAGTTGTGATATGCGTTGTTATTTTTCATTCAAGTCCACTGGGAAACTGCAGATAAATTTCAATGAGACACATTTTTACTGAATCTGCATTCTTCCAATAAGACTTCTTCAGGAATACACTGCAAAATTAATTACCATTATTTCATATATATTTAATTACCTAATTATTTCTGAAGAAAACATCTTGAGTTGGAAACTGAGCCCAAAAGGGAGGGAAACTTCATAAATTAGCAAGATAATGAGCAACCCGATCTAGGGCTTGGTATGTGATTAGCGCCGTTGTTCTTTATTCAGTACCTCGTGTATTTTAGCACCCACACATTCTCACTCTCACCTTCATGGAGTTACGAGGCCGTTATTGCAACCTGAGCTCATTTCTCTCATTATGAGAGGATGAAGGGATTAGACAGAGGTTGTTTGAGGTGTGAATGGAATAAGGAGGAAAAGCAGAGCAAGTGTGTTAGATAGTGTTAACATTGGACAATTTAAACCCGTCGCATTTATACAGCGCGAGTGGGCCGCTTTGATCAGTGTGGCAGTACTGAAAACAGATTGCTCTGTCCATGAAGACAGGTATTCAACAGGGTTCAGTGGATGTGTATTTTTAGAAGAAGAGTAGATAATACTTATGTGCTTGAATGCATCCAGATCAGCACAACCGAGAGCGGCTTAATTCAGTTTTACCAGTTCAAGCTCTCATCTCCTGGTTATTCATGCATGTGGGCAGACAATCTCGTCACGTAATTGTGTTTGTCTGAAACACTTCTTCGGGACATTAACAGCAAAATTACTCAGGTCACAAGGCTGTCTGTCTAGGTCTGTCATGTTGGTGGTGATTACGCTTGAGCATGAGACAGCTGTGTGAAGAGCAGCCAGGTCCAAATGTTTCACACACACGCCAGCCTCTTCTGGAGATGAGATGAGCTCTGTTGTGGAGACTGGAGGACGGTGGAGAGGAAGAGATTAGAAAGAGGACAGGGAAACGCTCGCACACAAATCACATACTGATCAACAAGATAGACTCGACTATTTTAGCTGCACCCATTGCAGACAGACGCAAGATTTACAGCACCGAAATTCGACATCGCACCTCACAGTGAGGTCGATAAAAAAAATGGTTTACGGTGTCCTGTTCTGTGTAAAAACTCAACTGCTTTGCACAGACCTGAACTCCAATGAACACCTTTGAGAATCTGAAAAGGGAGCGAATCAACACAGCCGTGATCTAGTGGAAAGCTTTTCTAGATGAGTGGAAGCTGTTATAGAAGCAAAGGGAGGATCGACTATCTATTAATACTTGTGGTGTTGAAATTAAAATGTTCAACAAGCACATAAGTGTCATGCACTTCAAACCTGACGGGGAACTTGCTTTTGAGTAAGTGGATTTCAGATGGAACTTCAAAAAGAATTCTAATTGTTCCTAACTTGTTCCTTGTACCTAATACGCTGTGGCACAAATCACACATCCACATATCTAAAGTTAGTCAGGCCAGTTGACTCATGAGCAGATCACCTGCTTTAAACTGAATATTCAATAATCAACCCAATCGCATGGCAATACAACAAACTCATACATTTTTATACCAGTGGAAAACAACAAAAGTTGCCAAAAGCCACTCTTTTCCATTAGAGCTGAACGATTTTGGAAAATAATCTAATTGCGATTTTTTTTACCAATATTGCGATTGCGATTTAATATGCAATTATTTTTTTTAAAGCTCTTTATGTTCTGTATTATTCAACAAAGGTGGCGCAGACCCATCCACAGCCCTTTCCTTACCCCACTCCCAACCCCCTCCCCTACCCATGGCCTGCAGCCCCACCGTCCAACCCTAGCGTGCGGCTGCCTCCGCTAATGGCGCAGGCCCCGAAGCCCGCCATTCCCCCTCTCTTCCCCTCCTTTTCTCCCGCTCCCAGAGCCGTCCCAAGCGTAAGCATGCCTCCGCTAATGGCGCAGGCCCGACACCCGCCCTTCCCCCTTTCTTTGGTAATCGCAGCCTCTGCGATTGAAAAATCGAAATTTTTCATATCGCGATATTATCGCAAATGCAATGAATCATTCAGCCCTATTTTCCATACACTGGAAAGTAAAGTGATCACTAGATGTCGATGTCATGTTCAGTTGCAATTTTGTTGGGTTTATTAGGGCCCAAGCCCCTAGGGGGCGAAGGGCTCTTTTGTTTTCCTTAGGATTATTCTTTTTTTATCTCTATTATTATTATTATTAGGGCCCAAGCCACTAGGGGTGCAGGGCCCTATTGTTTTTCTAAGGATTATTTTGTTTTTTTCCCCGATTATCCGGGGCTTTTTGGGGGGCCTTAACATGCTCAAAAACTCATGAAAATTGGCACACACATTGGAATCTGCGGTCATTAGGACACCACAGAGGCTGGGACCCGGGCGTGGCACAGGGGCTCTACAGCGCCCCTGGAATGCAGTCAGAAAACTTTCTGCATATCTCATATATACTTGCACGTATACATATGAAACTCTGTACACATATAGATCTCATTGAGCTGATAACTTTCTCACCACATGTCATTAGCTCTGCCCAACAGGAAGTGCTATTCAGGCTTTTGTGAAAAGTGTATGCTGTGGAATTTGCAAGGAAGTGTGTCATTTTCAAAATGCTTTGAAATCAGCCTCTTATTTTTTTACCTGATTTACTTCAAAATTCATCAGAACAATGTCAAAACATGGCAGATGTAAAACTACGAGAGTATTCTTGATATCTTAAATACTTTTGCCATGGCAATGTGTCAAACTTGAATATTCTTTTCAGGTGTTTTAAGGCACTTGACATACTTAGAATTTCATGAAACTCGACACACATCAGTATTAATGATAGTTAGACGCTGACAAAAGCTCAGAAATTGAGGAGCCCAGGAGCTCTACAGCACTACCTTTTGACAAAAGTGGGGGGGTTAGTTTTTCCTACAGTCACCAAAGTCAGCACATATATTGTTCTCATAAAGCCGGACAACTTTCTAATTTAGTCATTAGCTACGACCAACAGGAAGTCGGCTATTTTGGTTTGAATGTGGATTTTTGGAAAAATCAGGCTGTGAATTAGTGCATACTCCTCTCAGGAGAATCACGCAATTCACACCAAACTATGTCAACATGATGCCAAGATAATGAGGATGCTAAATTACCATGGCATTTTTTTTAAATAACAGTAAAAAAAGCTAAAAGTAATTTTCTTATATCTTTAAAGTGCATTATCTAAACTCTTCAACAAAAAAAAATTACATATGGAGAACAAGTCATTCTTAGGAAACATGCTTAGTTTCATGAATTCAAAACACTCAGGGACAAAAAAAAATGTAAAGCTACCAGACATTTCAGCTGACAGATGAAGGCTGTAATACTAAGATTGTTCACCAGATATAGGATAAGAAATATTTTAAGCCTGATCATTTACTGCTCAGTTAAATTAGTTAGAATGACAAACAAATACATAAAATAAGTAAATTTTATATAATTATTTCAAAATCCTTATAGATCATAAAAAAGTTGGTAATACTTTACAATAAGGTCTCATTTGTTAACATTAGTTAATGCATTAACTAACATGAACTAACAATGAACAATATATTTTACAGCATTTATTAATCTTTTTTAATATTAGTTAATAAAAATGTTCATGTTCATGTTAATTCACAGTACATTAATGTTAACAGATACAACTTTAAATTTTAATAATGTATTAGTAAGTTTTGAACTTAATATTAACTAACATTAATAAACGCTATATAATTATTATTCATGTTAACTAATATAGTTAATGTTAAAAAATGAAACTGTATTGTAAAATGTTACCAAAGATTTATGTATTGGTCTCCCTGTCTGTGTGTGTGTGTGTGTGTGTGTGTGTGTTTGTGTCTTTTTCACACTCTTGACCTTGTAGTGTAACCCTTTCATTGCTGTAACCATTAAAACCAGACTGCCAGAGGGTTACTGTAAATGCATGTGCATGTTTTCCTGATGACACCGGGTTGGCGGTTGCTCTGGTGGCTTGGGCCCGTCGTTGTTGCTTGCAGCTATATTTAAAATTAAAATAACATATCTGTTTATCTATATATGCAAACCTGCAAATGTTTATATTTCAGATTATTTACCTGGTTTTAATTAAAAATAAAAGAATATATAAATACATACAAATATTAATATGACTAATGTATGTAATTAAATATATAATAAAAGTATACATATACAATTTAAAAACAAATTATGTATAGATATATAGATATACACAAATATTTATTGATTATTAATATATTAGTTATTCTAATATATTAATTATTTGTTATTAATACTAATATAGAGAGGCTATAGAAAAAAAAACACCCTCTTTAAAATAATCACATTTTGTTGCTTTGCAGCCTGAAATGAAGATGGACACATTTTTTTGTTTTATCCAGCTGTACTCAGTGCAACTTATAAAATCAAAGTGAAAGAAATACACCAACATGTCAGAGAAAAAAACAACAAAAAAAAAACAGAATCACAGAGTTGGAAAAAGGATCACCCCCTTGTGTCAGTATTTTGTTGAACCACCTTTTGCTTTAATTATAGCCTTTAGTCTGTTGGGATTTGTCTCTAGTAACTTTGCACATCTAGACTTAGCAATATTTGCCAATTTCTTTGCAGAATTGCTCAAGTTCAGTTAAATTTGAACCGTTAACTGCTTGTGGACCGCAGTCTTCAAGTCATTCCACAGATTTTCATTAGCCACGTTTCCACTGTCGGGCCAAAAGTGGGCGTGCTAGTGTGTGCCAGGGCCAGTCGCGTTTCCACTGTCACTTCCGGGGCTTCATCGGGCCTCGTCAGGGCTTCCTCGGAGCCAACAGCCAGGGATTTTCGGCCCGCCGAATACCATGGGCCAAAGCGGGCCAAGTGGGGCTAGAGGAGTGGTCATGAACAAAGGTGGAGTTTATCCGAGTTAGAGACGGTCGGCACCGCTGTTCATTTCCCATGTTTTCAAATGAAGCTACCAGCTAGCATCAACATTTAATGCATTTAAAACAATTTTAATGGCAAAACTCACTTTCAGACATCAGCGAGTAGGGCTGGGTATCGTTAAAAAAATTTCAATATTGATATCGATACCTTGACTTCGATACCGGTTCCTGAACGATACTTTTTTCAATACCAATTTTATGAAATCCATTTTAACAAGACTACATTACACATTACCTCATAAAACCTTTTTTTTTCAGTTTGTTGAAAAACTTGTTTTTTTCAGTCACTCATCTCCTGTGCCACTGCACAAAGGAACAAAATGTAACCAACACAATAAATCGGTGCAAATAGTTTTAATAAAGTTCAAATTGTTTTCAGTGCAAAATGAACAGTGTTAAGTCAGTATGTGAGGATCACTGCTGCATGCTTAAGATCTTTAAATCACTCTGCAGTTCTTCAAAAAATGAGCATGTCCACTTTTTTTTTCAGGAGACAGACAAGCCCTCTCTTCACTGATGATGTCCCCAGGACTAATGTCCCTAGGCTACGTTTACACTAGTGCATTTTTGTTTTACAATGCATAGCTTAGACGGAATCCTCATTTCTAGTCACTTTCCACTGATTTCCGCGATCTGATGAGCATTAGCTGTTTCTAGCACTGTCTGCATGTGTTGACTCTTCCGCGATCGCTGTTCTGACTCAGAGGAAGATCATTCACTGCTCATCTGTCAATCATATTACATGTTCATAACCCACCCTGTCTCCGATGACGAACGTGCGTTACTTCCAGAAAAACATTTACAGGGATGAAACATAAAGCTAAGAAACACACAATGACAACAGTATATGATTTGTATGTGATTTTCATGAGATTCTTCATATTATATTTTTATAACAATACAGTGTTTACATGAGAAATGCTAAGCAGGTGTAGCAATTAACTTGATATAAAAGGCTATAAAACATATTTCTGCAAAATTATATGACCAAAACCCTCATTAGATCACAATTGGAGGTTATTACAAACACTCGATGGTGGTTAAAAATCAGTTTGGAGTAAAAGCATAGTTTAAATTTTATATTTTGTCTTATGTAGCATGATGCTACAGTGTGAATGGTCACGTAACACGCGTTTTTCATGATGCCTCACCAGAGCCAATCACCAGCACATGATTTTAGGCACATCAGGCATGCTGGACGCTTACTGGCTCACTGACATTGACCAGATTAACCCCTTATAGGTATCGAAACTTGGTACCGAACGACAAGACATGTTTCGATACTCAATAATATAGAGGCAATTCAGTCGGTGCCTAAAAAGTATCGAACATGATACCCAGCCCTATCAGCTGGGTCTGAATTAACTTACGATTGCGTCCCGATGGGAATTCTGATCACCTTATGATGCAGAAATGTATTATACGCGATGCAAAAGCTCGTTGTTAGCCCTGGCACGCACTGGCCAGACAGTGGAAAAGCGGCTAATAGGGTTTAAGTCTGGGCTCTGACTAGGCCATGCAAGGACATTCACCTTTTTCTCCTTCAACCACTGTGTGGTCAGTTTTGCTGTGTATTTTGGGTCATGTTGGAAGCAGGGGCGGCATTTTCATATGGCAGAGTATGGCAGTTTGCCATACCCTAGCCCAGTCAGGTGTGCTGTGGAAAATTATCCAAACTTTATATCTCTATTATAATTTGTTATTATTATTTTAAATCAATGCTACTGATCTTCCTTATGTCTGTTTGAGGGTTTTACAAATATTTACCAATGAAAAGCATTTAAAAGAGCATGTCACTAAAGCTCGTAACGCCATCTCAAACTGTCAGCGAAACCTCATAACTTCACCCCTCCTCCATTCAGATTGATGCCCCATGCACAGCCTGGAGACAGATCTCTGCATGTTCGCAATGTAAGGGTAAATAAATAACTGTGATGTTTGAAAAAGTACAGCGTTGTGAAACGCCGCCACTGGTTGGAAGGTAAACCTCCTACCAGTTGACAACTTTCTGGCAGAGGGCAGCAGATTTTCCTCATGAATTTGACAGTATTTTGCCCCGTCCATTTTTCCTTCTATCCTGACAATTGCTCCAGTCTCTGCTGCAGAGAAACACCCACATAACAGGATATTACCACCTCCATGCTTTACTGTAGCAATGGTGTTATTTGGATGGTGAGTTGTATTGGATTTCCGCCAGACATATAGTTTGGTGATGAGGCCAAATAATTAAATTTTAGTCTCATTTGCCTCAGAATCTTGAAGGTGTGTTTTGGCAAAGCTCAGTCATGACTGCATGTGGCCTTTCTTGAGGAGTGGCTTTTTTCTTGCAACCCTCCCGTACAAGCCACATTTGTGGAGAATTTGTGATATTGTTTTCACATGCACACAATGACCACTCTTTGTCATAAATTCCTGCAGCTGCTTCAGAGTTGCTGTAGGCCTCTTGGTCGCCTCTGACCAGTTTCCTCCTGGCTCTTTCATCCAGTTTGGAGCAACATCCTGATCCAGGGAGGGTCTGTGTTGTACCAAATAGGCTACCTTCCAATTCTTAATAATATACTTCACTGTGCTTCTAGGCAATGATAAAGCCTTTGAATTTTCTTTTTTGTATCCATCTCTTGACTTGTACCTGTCCACAACTTTATCCTGGAGATCTTTTGACAGTGTCTTGCCTCCCATAGTTGATTGTTTGCTTCAGTTGCACTACCAAGGACTGAAAAGCTCCAGGAAAGCTCTTTTCATACTAAGCTGATGACAGTTGAAAGTCTTTGTGTGCCATTGAGAAGGTGATTAGCTACAACTGATTGAGTTTACAAGTCCTTTTTAGGAGGGGGGTGATCCTTTTTCCAACTCTGTGATTCTGTTTTTTTTTTCTAACATGTTGGTGTTATATCTTTCACTTGGATGTTAAGTGAAGTGAAGTGATATGTGGCCAAGTTTGGTGACTCATACTTGGAACCCATCCAAGTGTGCACACACACAGTAGTGAACACACACACACACACTGTGAACACACACCCGCAGCAGTGAGCAGCCATATTGCTGTGGCGCCCGGGGAGCAGTTGGGGGTTTGGTACCTTGCTCAAGGGTCTCACCTCAGTCATGGTATTGGGGGTGGCGCTGCTCTCCTGCCAGACCTGAGACTCGAACTCGCAACCTTCGGGTTACAAGTCCAACTCTCTAACCATTAGGCCACGACTGCCCCAATAAATTGCACTGAGTAAAAAAAAACAGCTGGATAAAACAAAAACTGTGTCCGTCTTCATTTCAGGCTGCAAAGCAACAAAATTATTATTTTAAAGGGGAGTGATTCTTTTCTATACCCACTGTATTTATCAACTATCTTAGTCCAGTGGATGCCATATTTATTTTTTTATTTTTGTGAAAAAATATACATTTATTGATATATTTATTCATTTGTGTTTTTATATTTGTATTTCTATTAATATTTCTATTTTTTATAAACCAAACATGTGCAATGGTTTTCATTCTCCAAAAATAATTCTGGCATGAACATTGATTAAGGACCTTCATTTTGTCTATGGCACCAAGTGAAACAGCAGTGTTTTCCACTCACAAAACAAAACGTGAATGTGCATATGGTTATGATGTTCAAATGTCCACATTATACTTTAATGTATCTTTTTTTGAAATGTAACTTTTTTTAATGTAACTCACTCTCACTCTGTCAACTGCCATCAGTCTCAGATATGTCTGTCACACTGAAGTCTGGTGTAAAATCACGAGTGCTGGTAGTGCTGCATGTGCCAGTATGCTGGTGAATCTAGTGAAAAAACAGAGCACCCACAATTTTTTTTGGGGGGGGGCAGCTTTTCTTAAGGTCCTTTAGGAGATTCAGAATATGATTTCATGCCCCAGATCAGTTCCACTGTCTGAAGCTTCAGCCCCCTCTGAATGTGACAGCCCGCTGACAGCCTTTGAGGAAACGCATACTGATGTGGATAGATTTTCTCTCCCTCTCTCTTTTCCCTATCCCCTACCCTTTCTTCCCCTCTCCTTCTCCTCCCTCTCTCTTCTTCAGTCCCCTTTCGCTTTACCCCCTTTCATGCCATTTCTTTTTCATCTAAAAACAACACCAGCTCTCCCCTTTTGTAGTTGCACGGCATTTTAATAAAACATTGGCAGTTTTATACAGGCCTCCCTTGTCAGGCTGTTTTTCACTCAGCGCTTGGATAGTGGTGCTCGGAGGCATGTGTAGTTTTATAAACCACCAGCTTTCATTTGTCTTCTGTGACTCGTGCTTTCAGTCCCGCTATTGATATTTGCTTCACCCATGTGTAAAATACACGTGTTGTAAAAATCATAGTGTAAAAAAAAAAAACTACCCGCCATTTGAAAGGGCATTGTTTCAGAAAAATGAATCTACGACAGAGATAATAAATGGAATGTGTGCCCATTGAGAGTTTTTGCATAATTTTAGCAGTGATATATAACCATGCCCAACGGCCACTGGAATGAGTAAATAAAAAACCTGTATATTCACACGTGAGTTGCTTACAGAGATGTGGCAAAAATGCATTAGCTTCTAGTCAGTTCAAATATCTTATTCTTTAGTGGTCGGGGTCAGAAAACAGCCTTGCTCTGCCTCGGCAATGAACTACACTCAGGGCAGAGGTGAAGAGATGCCTCAACAGAATATCTTTTGCATTTGTTTACTGGAGAACAAATATTAGTTCAGCATACACCTTTCAATATGATCTTTCTTTTTAATTATATTTTGTTTAAGACATGGTGCCGTGCATTTTAAAGGGGTGTGCGCTGGGGCGTCTCTCTGTTTGCCCTTCATGTGAAATCTCTCATTGTGAATCAGCTTCATCTCAAAGCTCTGAACAGCATGACTCCATCAGACTGACATCATGCCAGCAGCAGCAGCAGCAGCAGAGAGATTGAACATTTAAAAGTTTTTCCAAAAGCTTGTTCTCAGCTAGTGCTAGCATTTTCGGGAAGTGCATATTGTTTTGAGAGTCTATGAAAGTCTGTAAAAAGTAATTAGTTCCCCATAAACCCCTCCAGATTTACATGATGGAGCAATGGTTTATTATAATACTGTTTTCACCTGACTATTAAAGAAAAAAGAAGTTTGCAACTGTGTATCTCACTGTTGTGGCTTTATTTTTTTGTTCGGATTCAGTAAGAATTTTTTATGTTTTCAAAAGGAGTCTCTTATGCGCACCGATTATTTGATTAAAAATACAGTAAAAACAGTAATACTGTGAAACTTGTTATTATGATTTACAATTACTGCTGTAATTGTAATTTATTCCTTTGATGAAAAGCTGAATTTTCAGCATCATTACTCCAGTCTTCAGTGTCACATGATCCTTCAGAAATCATTCTAATATGCTGATTTGCTGCTCAAGAAACATTTATACACAATATTTTTGTGGAAAATGATTTTTTTTTTCAGGATTCTGATGAATATAAAGTTCAAAAGAACAGCATTTATTTTTAAATAGAAAAGTTTTAAACAGTAGTGTATTTCTCATCCTTGACTTTATATCTTCATGACTTCATATACTGTATGACAACCTGAGTCCACAATTACCTTTTCCATTTTTAGTTTGAGGTGGAAATAGGCTTCTACAGTATTACAAATTTTTTGGCTCTCTCCATAAACAAAAAATTCATGTTCAGAATGCAGGAAAATCCGATTTTTTGCTCATATGTGACTCAGATCTGTTTTTTTTTTCATGACAATGTGAACAGCACAAACCACATGGAAATCTGTTCGATTCTGATGTGGTCCATTTCCATATGTGCTCCTAAATCAGACAAAGGTCTGATGTTTTGCAATGCAATCTCAGTCTGAACAGTCATATTGGAATTCATGTGACTTTTATTTCACTTTAGATTGACAATTGTCACTCCAAAGATGTTACCTTGCGGTAGTTCTTTGGTCACTGGTGAATATGGAAGACAGCTGCTACAGTAGATGGTGACAGACAGTCAGGTGTTAGAACTCATAAGTATTACAGTGTTAGTTCTATACCAGCTAAATTTGGTCATATTGTAAATATTTCATTAAATATTATCTCCTCTACCCTGTCTTTGTCCTCCTTTATAGCCTGTGCACAAATTCGTAGGCTTCCACAGTATATCACCTTTTAAATGTATTCATAAACACTGACTTCAATGGCCTTCCACATGACAGAGCGCTACTTGCCGTATTTGTTATAGTTCTTTTGCACAAGCGAGTCAGTTCAAGACCATGATCAGGTTACACACAAATCTGATATTGGCCACATTTAAAAAAATAATGTGAACAGCCACAAATCTGTTCTGATCACATCACAAAATGCAAGCAGCTAAATGCAAATAATAAAATGCAACTGAACATCTAATCATGCATGGAATGCACAATGGTAAAATCAAACCCAAAGATATGTTGGTGCACATTCACCTGTAACTTCAGGCAAAAAGAGGTTGCATGCACGCATCCTCAAAAACCATAAAGCTACTCAAGATAACAAAATAAGATGCAGACTACATTAAATATAGATTAAAATGTGAATAAACATGGATTGTTTATTCACATTTGAATCTATATTTAGTTTCCAAGAAAACAATTTTGGTTCTCTGTTGGGTCACTAATTGATATCCAAAGTAAACTTCTGAAGAAAAACTAGTTAAACCCACTGCGCTTAGTGCGCTATAATGGAAAAAATAGCTATTATATTAATTCATTTTAAAATACAATAAAAAAAAAATATATATATATATATAATTTAGTACTATACTCCCCTTTGCTTGACAAATTACTTTTATAATATTAATTACCCTTTGCCAAGTTACACAATGACTTGACAGGAATCCATTTGAGTGCGTTTCAAGCTGTACTGAGATATTGTATTTCCAAAGAAACACAGAGGAACACTAAAAGTAATTATGAGACATGGTTTTTGAAAAATACCAGTCAGTGGAAGGCAACCCAAAGAACTTAATGTACCTCTGAGGAGAGAGACTTCCATCACTGAAATGGTTTGGACATGAGGAACAACTGTGAATCTGTCCAGAACTGGCTGTTCTCCAAAACAGTGTCTGGGTGAGATGAGCAACAGAAGCAGAGGTCATTAACAGAAACACTGACCTGGCAACACTAACAGAGTTACAGCCCTCTATGATGAACACAGAAGACTGTGCATGTGAGACAACAATAGCAAACACAGTTCAGAAAACTGCCTGGAACCAAAATGACTTTGTTGGGAGAAAACACACACACACACACACCACATCTCGGCAGGAGTTTTGCCCAAAAGGCGTGTAGGAGAGACTCACAATTTGGAAGAAGATTCTGTTAGACCAGATTCCAACTTTCAGGCCTTAATACAAAGTGCTGTGTTGGAACAAACATAACACAGCACATCACAATGAGCACAGCATCCCTATTGTTAAGAAGCATCACGCTTGAAGCACAATTCTTTGTGGCACGGACCAGAAAACTCATAAAAAAGCGAAAGGAAAATGGATAGAGAACAAAATCGAAAGCAAAGTAGAAAAATCCTGGTGCTCTGGGACATGGAAGATGATTCATCTTCCCACAAGAAGACACAAAACTTACAACAAAAGTCACTGAAGTGACTTAAAACAGAAGCGTGTAATGTCCTGGAGTCGCTCAGTCAGAGGCCAGACCTCAATTCAACAGAGAATGACTTCTGTACAAAGATAATTCTCACAACATAATAGAACAAGGGCTTTGCAGTTAAATCAGTTTATTGTTGCTGCAAAAATTATATACTTAATTTTTTTTACAGAAAAGAGATGAAATAGTGATTATCGTAACATGCTTAAAGAATAATATTTGAGAAGCAAAACTGTATAACAAAAAAAAAATACAGTTTGGGGTCAGTTTCTGGGGAAATAAATTAATACTTTTATGTACAATTGAATGCAGAGATGCATTTAATTGATTAAAAGTGACAGTTGGGCGATATAGCTAAAAAATGTATCAACGATATAATGTTTCATATCGTTGGGTATCGATAATTATTGACATTTTTAAAACAAAGAGCAATAGAAATTTTTTTTTAAATTTAACCACTGCATTTTTACATTAACACAATTTATTGAGACAAACAACAAATATTTTTTGTTTTAACAGTCAAACACAAAATAAAAATTAAACAAATATCTCATTTCTAATGTTTTATATGCAGATTAAACAGGTCTGAAAGAAACTTTTGGCTTGTCTCCCGAAGCCACAGGAGGGCGCAATGAGCAAAATAATGCAGCGCATTTGCCAACGCAAAGGAAATAACTGTCTATAAAAAAAAAACGTGCATTACATCTAAATTAACTAATATAAATCAAACATAATTTCGTAAATTGCATAAACAATTATGAACAAACCAGCATCATGTATTTATGCATTGCTTAATACAAAGAGCCGAATCGCCCATCACGCACACCCATCACAGGCAGGCACAGCACTCAATTCAGCATGTGTTCGTGTTTGCGGTCTGCGTCACTCATAGCACGTGCCTATATATCGTGCGCTATATCGAACAGTTTTTCTATCGTTATCGAAGAGGGTGTACCGTCGATAAATATCGACACCGTTTTATCGCCCAGGCCTAAGTGACAGTAAAGACTTTTTCATTGTTACAATAAAAATTCTATGTCAAATTAACGCTGTCCTTTCAAACTTTCTACTCATCAAAGAATCCTGAAAAAAATTATTGCAGTTTCTGCAAAAATATTAAGCATTACAACTGATGTCAACACAATAAGGAATGTTTCTTGAGCAGCAACTCAGTATATAAGAATGATTGCTGATGGATCGTGTCACAGGGAAAGCTGCTGAAAATTTTGCTTTGTCATCAAAAAAATAAATGTAAATAAATACATTTTAGAATATATTAAAATAGAAAAGGGTTATTTTAAATTGCAATATTATTTCATAATATTACTGTTTTCACTATTTTTGATCAAATAACTGCAGCTTTGGTGAGCATAAGAGACTTCTTTCAAAAACATTAAAGCATCTCATCAACCCCAAACTTTTGAATGTGTACAGATACTGATTAAAAAAAAAAAAAAAGTTTTTATGCAGTTTATGTTTACTTCACAGGTTAATAATTCTGCTCTATTGATGGATGTTTTTCTGTAGCAGTAAACCCCTGTTAGCCTTTATTCCACTGGGTAAAAATACACTGCTAGGGATGCGTTTCATGTGCACTGGAATAGATAACCTCTGTTCCATGCCTCAGAGTTCATTCTTAGCCCTGGTGGAAGCAGCTTGGTTGTAAGAAACAGATTTTTATTTTCTATTGGTGACAAATTTGTTTTGAGGGTTGCGAGGATAAAGCAATTTATCAGTGAACAGTACTCACCAATTTCAGTTTTTCCCAGAAGAGTGACAGCATCCTGTGATGTAACACCCACAGGAATAAACACCCCTGGCCAGTGTGTAATAGTGGTGGAGGTTGTGATTTTTGTGCGTGTCATCAGTCTGCTCTCTCATCAACTGCTGTTGACAGCACTGTTAGAGTATATGCAAACAAATGGAGCTCCTTGCCTTTGTTTTTCTCGTAAACTCATCATCATACAGCTCTTTTTACCTCAACCCAAATTGGGTTGTTTTTAACCTAAAAATGGAGTCTGCACATTAAGCAAGCTGAATTAATTGCAAAATATTGTGGAGAAAATAAGGCTATTTGCAATAAGTGCAAATAGTGTTAAGTGCTATTAACACTAATAGCGATAGATGCTATTACATTAAGTGAAACTATAGGGCTCGACATTAACGCTTATCAGGGACAAGTGGATTATTTAAAGGGGCAAGTGAAAAATTATTTTACTTGCCCAACTGGACAAGTAGACTGATTAAAACATCAATAACAAAAAATAACTAGGGAAGCACCGAAACTTAGGCAAGAATGATTCTGATGTTATTACATTCAGTGTAAACAGCGACTGATAATGAATAATGTATTGAAGATTGTGCCAGTTGAGGCTTGCGCCGCCTGTCTGTGTGTGAGACTCGTGTAGAAATCAGTACAAATGAGAGCAACAGCACACACAAAGAATCACAAACGTACTGCGGTGAAAATTCAAAATATTGTTTTTTATATTTATAACATATGATAAGCAACATCACAAGACCAAGAGTGCCGTTTTCCAGAATATCCGCACGATTGTAAATGTGATATTGATTTTATGAAACAGTTCGATAACATTTTTTGTTAATATTAAGTGATTTACATTTTAGACACAATATTGATTGACGAAAATAGTCCCTAACAAAGATCACAGCAGAACAGTCGCCCATCTCGGTGTTTTGTTACTGAATGATTCTGTGTTTTGGAACTAATCAAGTGAGTCAATGATTCAGTGAGCCATTCATAAAGACGGTGCAGAGTAGGTAGTACTACATCTGAATTTTGATTTACTTCACGAACGTTAAAAAAATACGTTCTATATAGTATGAATATGGGTAGTATGATGTATGCGATTTCGGATGCAGCGATAGTCATATTCGTGAATGAATCAGCCGATTGAACGAATCAGTTGAATAAATGAATCAATAACGCACTAACAGTAGGCTTGTTCGAGATGCATCGGCGCTGTGCAGAACGATCGGTGTATGACATCAAAGTACAGCGAAAACAATTCAAAAGCATAAAGAGTCGTCTGCTCTATTATGGCTCTCCCGGTACTTTGATGTCATACACCGATCATTCTGTGCAGCGCTGATGCATCTCGAACAAGCCTATTAAGACAGTCCCTTGGCGCCACCTACTGGCTGATTAGTTTCATATGTAAAAGTATCATTGCATTTTTACCAACGTTTCATATTTGTATATACAATATTAAAATAAATAAATTAAAAAAAATTTATTGATCTCATACCAAATGGATTCATGATACCTCTGAGCTTCATGAAACAGTCTGTGTAAATGCATCTAAATGCCACTTCAGATGCAGCTTACATCTGCAGTGGATTTTGGTGATAATCATTTGGTTGGTAACAGCCCTAATGTCTTATTAAAATTTATTGATGAAATTTAAGCATTTGACTTGAAAGATGTTGCGTACATTTAATAAGGTTAGAGAAAATATTCCATTTACAAAAGCAAAAAATGCCCTGGAAATCAATTTAAGGGAGTAAATATCACAAATATGTCTATTTAAGTAAGTAAGAGCTGACAACACTGATGAGAATATTGCTTCAGAATAAATTACATTTACACAAGAAAAAAAAATCATTTTTTCTTTCGGGACAAGTAACTTTTTTTTACTCAGATATGTGAATGACCAATTTACTTGTTCAAAGGACAAGCAAATGTCAAGACTTTATGTCGAGCCCCAAAATCGTATTTCTTTGTATAGATAGTGTTAGATGCTATTTTTACTTGTAAATAGTGGCAAATACTATTTTCACCTCAGTGTATTGTACTACGGTATAAAACAGCATGCAATAATAACAAAAACATTAACAACAGTTCTCAGTGTGTATGATTTTATTTATTAGCATTTTAAATGGATTGGGATCTTACTTTTTCTTCTATATTTCTATACAATCTAACCCACTCCTACACCTCTACCCTAACCATATTTATCCTTCTGCTCATTGTTCTTGGAGGTCCAGGAAGATGATGACAATATGAGCTGCACACATCATGTCCGATGTGCAGTCTGATCAACGCAACCACATCCAGTTTCAATCAGGCCTATTAAATACCCATTAGGCACTTTATTTCCACTGAATATTTTCTTTACTTTTATTTAAAATAAACGCTTCTCTGAGCTGATATGCAATGGGAAAAGGGAAAAGAATGTGATCGAATGAGTCAGATTTAAACTTGGGTCTGGCATGTCAAAATCTACATTTACCATTACTCTCCACGCCAGTGTTTCTATTACTGTATGGGTTTTTTTTTGTTGCTGTTGTTTTTTTTGTAATTTGGTCTGGCTCAACCAGACAATGGTGGGCGGAGTTAGTGTATATAGACGGGCTATTTGCACTTAGTATATATATAGACACTTCGGCGCACACTTGGAGGTCCAGGAAGATGATGACAATATGAGCTGCACACATCATGTCCGATGTGCAGTCTGATCAACGCAACCACATCCAGTTTCAATCAGGCCTATTAAATACCCATTAGGCACTTTATTTCCACTGAATATTTTCTTTACTTTTATTTAAAATAAACGCTTCTCTGAGCTGATATGCAATGGGAAAAGGGAAAAGAATGTGATCGAATGAGTCAGATTTAAACTTGGGTCTGGCATGTCAAAATCTACATTTACCATTACTCTCCACGCCAGTGTTTCTATTACTGTATGGGTTTTTTTTTGTTGCTGTTGTTTTTTTTGTAATTTGGTCTGGCTCAACCAGACAATGGTGGGCGGAGTTAGTGTATATAGACGGGCTATTTGCACTTAGTATATATATAGACACTTCGGCGCACACAAAAAAAATTCATAAAGTGCTGCCTTACAAGAAATTGTTACCAAACCATTCAAACAAACATAGTGCCACAGAGTGTTTACACTTCTGTAAGAAATGTGGCTTAATTATAGATGGTTCTGTACATTAAATTCTGATAAGAGACATTGAACATTGAAGCATTACACACTTCAACTCTAAATTCATCATAAGGAGCCTAACTGAGGGAATAGATCTTGTCAGGATTTTGCTTTCCGTCTGCAGCATTTCCGTCTCCTCACCCAGACTGGCTCCTCTTTTCATCATCCCGTTTGCCTTCTAGCTGTTTTGCAGTGCATGTGACTGAAATCTTTCCTGTCCAGGCTCATATGTTTATAGTCAGTGCCGCATTGTGCCTGCTCATCTGTAGCTGTTTGTTTGTCCTCTGAAAGCATGTTTGTTTGCTGTTGAGAGGTTGTGATATAACCTGCCTGTCAGGGGAAACTCACACGCAGATGGCTGTGGATGAATGGAACAATTGAGGCCGAATGCGCGCACTATACGCCTTCTCCAGACAGACAGATATGACACACACACACACACACACACACACATTCCAGCTGGCTAATTAGACAGCAGAGGAGTCAAAGTTACAGCCTATGTGTAATACGCTGTCTATTTTTCTCTCTCCACACCCTGGCTGCTACAGGAAAATGAGCTTTTATTGGTCCCCGATGGCCTGGTCTCATATCCATTAAACTGAATAAGTATCTGAAATAGCCCTTGTAGTAAGCAGTATGATGCAGGATTCCCTACCACAGCAGCTATCAGTGCATCCGCTAGATCAATCAGCGGTGTAGCCCACACTCCCTCAGGGTGACCTTATGTTATGTCTTTAAAAAATATGAAACTCAGCACCATTCAATGATACTCTGTAGGTTTTCTAAGTTTGCTTAGTCATTAACATTTCATGGAATTATACGCAAGACATTTAAAATGAATTTTCGGGATGTTTTTGAGACATTCCTGCAGAGTGAACATTAGTGAACATTATGGCAGCAAAGTGCTAGACTACTATTGGCTTCTTCCGTTTAAATGAATACCGGATCTAATTTCAGATGTAAATTTGATGAAAGGAACCAGAAAAGAGATCCAAAAATGCTAAAAATGGTATAAGGTTTAAAAAAAGGAATAGGAGAATGCAGTATTGTAGTCTGGTTGACAGTATACAGTGGGTCCAAAAGACTGAGCTCATGAGAATCTAATTTAAATCTGACCATAAACCATTTTAGGACAAATAAACGTTATGATAGGGATGCACGACTAATCAAAATAAAATCCAAATCTTGATTTGGCTTAGTGTGATTATCAATTCGCAAAGGATGCAATATTGTCAAATAAATATTTGTGCGCAAACCGTTCATGATACAGTGTTTTCAGTGCCTCAAAGTGGCTCGGTTCACAGTAAATTCCACACAAAATCCTCTCTGCATCTGGGACATCGGATTAAATTTTCACTTTTTTTCAGCTTTTTTGCATTCAGTTAGGTTTCTGGCATGTCTGCCAGCTCAGAAAATCTGAAAAGAAAACACGCAGCCAGATTTTTTTTTATGAGTCTGAAACTGTTATCCAGTGATCTGCTTCAATTTGCAGCTGCTTTCTACATATATAGCTAGCTATTTAAATAAGACCACCTCCAAGCCATATTCAGAGTCCAAGGCAGCAATTCATGTGTCTTGTGTCGACACGCCCCACGGAAGAGAGGGGTGGGGTGAGCAGTAGCTCATTATCATTTAAAGAGACATGCATCGAAACGGCTCGCTGTGAGCAGAGCTGTTTTTGACTAGGTAAAAAGGGTGTTGTTTTACACGACCATTCAGGAATTTTAACCAAAGTATGTTACAGACATTTCATGAAGACCCTAAAGAATCATACCAACATGTGGAAAATGGGCATCCGATGTCCCCTTTGAGTTTGCATCACAATAACGTGCATTTAGGAATGCAACATGCACCAACCATCTTCCCATCAGTTTGTAAATGAATTAAGGCAGTCTTAAATATTAGTATTGTAATTTTACAGGTGTACTGTAAAATAAATTATTTTATTTTTATTATATATTTTTAATACTCTTTTTATTTTATAGTAACAATAGTACAATAGTAATATTACTACAATAGTAATATTTCTTGTTTTGTTTAATAATTTAATTATTAATATTATTATTTTTTATAGACATGTTGATAAATAATCACAAGTGCAATCACAATTTTTATCAGAAAAATCACAATTTCCCCCCCCAAATTATGCTGCCCGAAGTTATGACGTAAAATGAATAAGATATTTACGTGTTTGCACGATTTCTAGGTCACTAATCAAATAAGTAAATATGTGACTATTTGTACAGATGGTCAGAGGTTCTTGCTTCCACTGAAGCTCAAGATGCTGTTTGGATCATCTCAAATCATGCTGGAGAACACTAGGTTTTTTTACAATCTTATGGAGTTCATGCAGCTTGAGAATTACTGTCATTAAAGCAAAAAGAGAACAAATACTACAACAAATTAATGTAATTTTTCAATTCAGCTATAATGAAAAAAGTTGTAGTAAATTTGAAATAATACAAAACAGCAGCTTTTTCACTATGGTCTCAGACTTTTGGACCCCAGTGTACAGTATTCATGCGTGCGCGCGCGCGCACATACACACACACACACACACTGACATAAGGTTCAGTTAATGAAAGCTGCTTGACAGTGCTTTACCACAGCTCTAAAAGTCCTCTGACCCCCTGTTTGATATGTTGAGTAGTTAGGAGCCACACGGAGGCCTATACGAGATAACGTTAAGCCCCTGAGGTTCAGCAATCAATTTCAAATTTCAATAGATCAAAGAGGAAACTGGGTCTGTCTTATGTAATTAAGACTAGGCATTAAAGAAAACAAACCCCTGTGAATTCTGACTGAAGCCCCACTGGGGAATGGAGTATTTTTCATAATTAAAGAAGCACAAACAAGGCCTACTCAACAATCCACAATAGTTCTCAGTGGATCATTAAAGTTTCCTGATTTACACAATGCTATTTGTCTGTCTGACTCCTCGAAGCCAAACCTAGTTACAGTACGGCCATGACTGACTGGAACTGTGTTGTTAGCAGGTGCACATAATTGTGTGCCATTTTCCCTACTGGATCCGAATCAATTTCGACCCCTTAGGACTGTAAGAGTACTAGGATGGAAAACCACTTTTCCCTGGAGTGAATATGAAGATTAATTTTTTTAATTCTGTATTATTTCTTATATTATTTTTACATATAAAATTACGCAATTTTGTAGGTCGTGCCATGGTGTGTATCCATTATAAAATTGTTGCTACATAAAACTACTTAAACACTAAAAAAATTGAACGTCATTTTATTTATATAAAAAAAAAAAACGACATTTTATCAAGCAAATTCATTAGGTGCCATATCCTTCCGCTGTACTATAAGCTAGTCCCTGACGACTAGCTTGCTGGTACTAAAGTTTAAAAAAAAATTAAGCCAAAAATGAAAATGATCATTTACTCACCCTCATGTTGTTCTCAATCGAGAGGACTTTCTTTCTTAATCGTGTGCTGTATTCCTGGTCTTCTGAAGTCATACGATAGATTTGTGCGAGAAACAGAGTGAAATGCAAGATGTTGTATCTGATTTCATGTGATTATGTATTTAAATTATGCATGAATGTTCCCAAACACGATGACAGTGCGATGTCTGTGTGAGATATGTGATTGTTGTCATATTTCTATAAAAATCTAAAATACATGTTTGTATTAAAGTAAAAATGGATGAGAAATACACCTTTCGTATGGAATTAAATAGCAAGCACTTTGAGTGTCTTGTTCATCATATTTATTTTCGTATAAAAGTATCAGAACTGTAATTATATAATGTTTATAAGCAACACAGCACGTGAGTGAGAATAACGCGATAGCTGCCTTTGATCTCGTAGGTATCTGCTCCACTTCGAGAGGTCAGAACTGTCCGTCTTGACTGCGTTTATTTCACTCCTCCCCTCACTGCAGCCGCCTACTCTCGCCTACATTTCAGGCGAGGCGAGTAGCATCTCAAACAAGCCTAATCACTTCTATGTAAAACAAAACAACAAAAAAAGATTGACCAGGATAATCTCAGAAATAATTCTACGGATAAACAGAAGTCATACTGGTTTGGGAAAAAATGACAGAATTTTCCATTTTGGATGAATCTCTTTATTGGTCTCTGTTGGTGTTTTGCACTGATATAAACAGTACTCTTAGTCTTAACTATTTTATCAGTTTTATGAGAAGTAGAATCATTTGATTCACCTGTCCACACATATCTGTTTTTGACACAAATGTACAGTGCATGCTACTTTGAAACAGTAGAAAGTCATCCCTTTGCTGTTCAGTATATTTACTGAATATCTTTGTTAAAATAACTCTATTCAAGAATCTATTGTAACCTTGAATTCAGAGAGCACTGCAGATTGGTGCTCAGTTTAGTGATGAATAGGTCCAATCTGCTCATGAACTGAAGATTTTCTATCTCTATCTGATATATCTATCTCTAAAGGCTGGATTAGCATAGTGTTTGGTAATATCTCACTGTGAATACAGGAATTTACAGGCTGTCATTCTTAAAGGACTTCCGTTTATGTCAGATCACTCATTGTTAAAGTGCTCTTAGGCAAATTACAGCAGCCACCCAGACCTTTCTGTCCCTTTATCCTGATCCTACAGAGCCTTTTCTCGGCTTTATTATCATGATTGTTAGAATTTACAATATTGGCAGAGCATACTGCTCTACCAAAATAGACAATTCAGAAAATACATAAGGTAAAATAAAGAAAGAAATAAAGGGGGAAATAAAAGAAAGGGACAATGAATACATAAAATGAAAACATAGAAATGTCAAGTGAATAAGAAAGGACCGAACGGGGGAATTAAAAAAGGGTCAAGAGAAAAAAATAAAAAAAGTAAATAAAGGAATATTAAATTTTAATGGGAACATAAATGAAAGGAAAAATAAACTGAATGGGAATATAAAAGAAAAGGACAAGTAGAAAACAAACAAAAAGTAAAGAAATAAAGTTAATATAGGGCAATATAGGGAAAGCAAAAGGAATAGACCAGGAAAACATAAAAAAATAATGTTATGTAAATAAAGAAATATAGGAAATGAAGGGGAACTTTTAAAAAGGGACAAGGAAGAAATATAAAATAATAAATTAAGTAAATAACGGAATATTTCAAAGTGAAAATAAAAGAAAGGAACTAGTAAGTTAAATCAAAAGAACTGAATGCAAAAATAAAGGAAAGGGACAAGGAAAAAAATAACAGCAAAAAAATGAATTAAACAATAGAATTTAGATCTAAAATATGGTGTATATACCTGTACAAAATGTATCTCATCTCTAATATATATCTCACTCCCTCTTCTCTTTTCTCTTCTGCTTCTAAAACACTACCTCATCCTCCCTAAAGAGTGTCTGAAGTGTCTACATTGAAATGCATGATGAATTATGTGGCAATATAAGGGGACCATGAAAGATGACATGCATGAGATAATGATTGCAAATGTTGATCCACATGGCGAGTCAGGAGATTTTGTTTGTTTACTAATGGCTTTGTCTTTTGACAGAAGGAGGGACATGCGAGGTGATTGCGGCACACAGGTGCTGTAACAAAAACAAGATTGAAGAGAGATCTCAGACAGTGAAGTGCTCCTGTTTACCAGGGAAAGTGGCAGGAACCACCAGGAATAAACCCTCCTGTGTTGATGGTAAGTGAATAGACATGGATGAAGTCTTAAAGGACTTAAAGGCATTCAATTCATGAAAAAATGTAACTTTGCTAAAAATGTACTCGCCTTCAGGTCATCCAAGATGTAGGTGAAGATTTGTTTCTTCATCGGGGCAGATTTGGAGAAATTTAGCATTATCACTTGCTCACCAATGGATCTTTTGCAGTGAATGGGTGCCGTCAGAATGAGAGTCCAAACAGCTGAGAACTATATCACAATAATCTACAAGTGATCATGTGGATTATTGGATTATTGTCTTGTGAAGCGAAAAGGTGCATGTTTGTATTAAACAAATCCATCATTAGGACGTTTTTCATCATTAAGTCCACTATGCATAATATTGCTTTCTCCAGTGAAAAAGTCGTCTCATCTGAATCAGGAGAGAAATATGCACAGATCAAGCACAATTTACAAGTGAAAACAGTCCAAAACAGTTCTAAACAAATATGTATGTTGGTGTATTTTGATGTGAGAGGACAAGGGAACAGAGTCGCGTGACAGACACAGTGATGAAGCTGGTATGTGTTAGCAGTACACAAGCCATGGCTAAGACAGCTGACTCCACTTTGATGTGACGCTGTCTCTCTCTCACTCCAAAGAGAAAGGAAAACTTGAAATCGCATCATATGACCCCTTTAATGTAAAAGCTTTTCCCATTAATTGATGGACTGGAGGGATTATTGTGATGTGTTTATCAGCTGTCTGGACTCTCGTTCTGATGGCACCCATTCACTTTGGTGAGAATGAGTGATTTAAAGCTAAATTTCTCCAAATCTGTTCTGATAAAGAAACAAAGTTGTGTACATCTTGGATGTCCTTCATGTTATGTTGTTAGAAATGTAACAGATGCTCGACTGTTTTGAACCATCTCAATGTAGCTTTGCCGTGTTTGAACAGGCTTGCACAGTGCAGCTGTGCATAAACACACTCTGTAGAGCTACGTAAAGCTCCAAAAGACTGTATAGCTTTTTAAAGGTGGTATGTTTGAAGAAACTCTGTTCAGGGTCGCTCTTGCAGTGTCCCTGCCCTAGAAAAGCTCAGATCCTCAGGGCTTTTCATTATTAATGCTCTGTCCTTATGACAAACGAGCTGCTGTAAACTAACACTTCTGGAAGAACATCTCACTCGCAACGCACCCGCAGATAATCAAAGCACATTAAATTTGACTGAATCTCATGGAGGAGCATCCAACCTTTTCCCCATGTCAAGCTTGTTAGGATATTCTTTTCCTCAAGGTAAATTGTGTCGTTTTTGGATATTAAAACACCTAAATGCCCAGCTTGAAGGGAATCAATCAACATCATTTACGTCATGTTGTTCCAAACCTGTATGACTTTCTTCTGTGGAAAGGAGATGTTAAACAGAATGACTGCCTCAGTCACCATTCACTGTCATTGTATGGAAAAAAAGATGAATTGAAAGTAAACGGTGACTGAGGCTGTATTTCTTTAAATGGCAAGGGTTAAATCAAGGGCTAGCATCATGATTTAATAAAATAATCCTTTACAAACATTGCAAGACATATAAATATATATGCAGTTGCTGTTTCCCTCTTTCTAGGCTGCAATGTGTTGTCTATTCTGTAGAGGACTAATAAAGCCCAGAGGCAGAGGTGTGTGTCTGGAAGTGATTTTTGTTCCTGATATTTGTGTGTGTGTGTGTGTTTGTGTTTTTCCAAACATGTTATTTCTGTAGTTGCTATTTTACAAAAAAATACACAAGGATGGTCTGCACTCAAAAGTATTGATTTATTTAAAGCAACAGGGGGAAAACACAGACGTTTAGTCCAAAGTTGCCTTAAGTTACTTGGAACTTTATGTTGTTGCTGTTTTACCTTAAAAAATGCAGTTTCTGCCAAGAAAGTAATTAAAAAACAACGACAGAATGATTCTGGAAGCTTTAACCACTTTTTGAAGGAAATTCCATATTAATGTTTTAATGATTTGAAATAGTAATTTTAAATGAAGTTGTAATATTTTAAATACATTTATTAAAGTGATAAATAAAAAATAAATGTATTAATTTTGTTTTCCGGCATGAACTGAAGTAAAAATAGGCTAATATTTTATATATAGAGTTTCTGCCAAGTTATTAAAAAACAACGTCAGAAAGATTCTGGAAGCTTTAACCACGTTTTTGAAGAAAATCCCATATATTTTTATGATTTGAAAGTAATCATGAACAATTAATAATCAGCTATCAGTTAAATAATCAGCAGTGTTGGGACGGTTACTTTGGAAATGTAATAGGTTACAGATTACAAGTTACCCTATTTAAAATGTAATAAGAAGTGTTTTCAATTACTTTATTAAAGTAATGTAACTGATTACATTTGATTACTTTTTGATTACTTTTCTACATTTCTAATGAATGGTTTCAACTGTTAATCATTTTAATCATTTAAAGCAGGCAGCATTAACCTTACAGTAGTGCTCAACACTGATTACTGTCAGACTTTTAAAATCCTCAAAAATCCACTTGTCCTCACTAAGATAACAAAAAGATAGTGTGTGTGTGTGTGTGTATGTAATTTAATTACATATTTTTTCCTCAGTAACTGTAACAGATTACAGTTTTTGTAATTAAATTACATAACTCCGTACATGTAACTAGCTACTCCCCAAACTGATAATCAGTAATTCGGTAATTTTCAGTAATTTTAACTGAAGTAATGTTAGCAATTTATATAAATGTATTACATTAATATTTGTATTAATATATTTAGGTTTTGCTGCAGTAACATTAACTTAAGTAACTATTTACATTAATTTCTTAATTACTTAAATTTTTTATGGTATTGAAGCAGTAACATTTAGCAGCAACTAGGATTAAAATGTTACATTTTGTTGCATTTTATGATCTCCGGTTCCTAGTTAAACCGAGATGACACATTTACTGAGGTGTCACTGAGATGATGTCCATTAAAACTGGTCCATGTTCTCATTCTCCTCTCATTCACATTGATATTCTAGGATATGATGCTGAAGGCTAACTCTCTCTCTCTCTCTCTGTCAAAGGAGTACATGACATTGAAGGCTACATGATATGTATGAGATGCTTTGTTTAATTTTTGGAGGATAAGAGGCCTCAGTAAACTGAATTTTTATCCAAAAAACAAAACAAAAACGGAGCTCTTGCCTGAGGTTATGTTTTCCATGGATTTTTTTATTGCTCTCTGGCCTTGGCCATGCTGAACTGGCAAAAATGGGAAGAACAGTGTTAGATTCGCCCTAGCCAGTGCTGTGACTGTG
Source organism: Sinocyclocheilus rhinocerous (assembly GCF_001515625.1). NCBI lineage: Eukaryota > Metazoa > Chordata > Actinopteri > Cypriniformes > Cyprinidae > Sinocyclocheilus > Sinocyclocheilus rhinocerous. Next base: position 169,922 of record NW_015631050.1, on the reverse strand, counting down.
TTGTACATGTGTGCAAAGTCTATAAAGCATCAACATTTGTTCACCCTTTCAAAATATCCATGGAGAAAGTGTTGAGTACAGGGAAATCAAATTTTAATGCCCTATTGGCAAGGAGACAACTATTGGTTGAGTGCTTTTGGGTTTTACTATATTAATGAATATGACTTAAGTTCACCCATTATTATCACCCATTAAATCACAAACTTGTCATGTACTTGTCATAATATTAATAACATAAAAGTGCATGCTTTATATTATATCTTCATGTAACACTCTCTCCAATGTTAGGCAGCATTACCCTGATGCATTAATGTATGATATTCTTGCAAAGATAAGATGTTCTCAAACCCCTGAGCACCTGCTTCATTAATGGTCTCTAACTCTTTCTCTATCTGCTAATGATCATAAATTTCACAAAGTGGGAAAAATGATGCTTCTGTCTCAAGCAACTGAAATAACATAACACTTTCCATTGTAATGGCAGTAAATTGACCTTCATTTTATATAAACATAGAATACAGACCATATAATTGTTTAAAAGATTTCCTAAGACTACAAGGTGAAGTGATTTAAGTGAATGAATCGGCATGGGATTTCATTTCAGAATAATACTTTTCATAAAGTGCTACTCTGTGAAATGGCTTTGCTCCTACTGACCGCAGACATCCACTGAGGCTATTCACGCACATTAGATTCAAGTCAATTTTATTTGTATAGCGCTTTTCACAACATATTGCTTCAAAGCAGCTTTATAGAAAATTGTACCTTAAAGCCCCAATGAACAAGCCAAAGGCGACTGTGGCAAGAACAAAAATCCATAAAATGTTTAAGAGGGAGAAAACTTCCTTGAGAGGAGCCTGGCTGGAAAAAGCCTTCCTCCTCTGACAAAGCACATATTACAATAAATATACATATGACAAATATGATCTAGTTACATATTATGTGTAATAATGTGTGCTTTGTATATGCTATTATGTGTTCATTGAAATAATCTTATTAGTTATTTTAATTTACTTTAAGTTAATAGGGATTGTTTACTCAAAAATGTCAATTTAAATTCCGTCCTCATTTTCTCACCCTTATGTTGTTCCAAACATGTATGACTTACTTTCTTCTGCAGAACACAAAAGAATATGGAAAAGAATAACTTGAAAAAATGTTGATGGCCAAACAATTATCCTCACTATTGACTCCCATTGTATGGACAGAACAAAACATTTGTCAGAATATCTTCTTTCATGCTCCGCATGAAGAAAGAAAATCATGACAGAATTTTTATATAGAAATTAAATTGAATTGAATTTAGACAATGCTCAAATTGTTTAAAGTCTAAATGCTTAAAATCTATCCAAAAACACTTGGAGTAATTAATGAAGCATTCTCAGACATGTAAGTATTATTTGTCAAATGGTCAAGGAGCAGTTGGAGAGGTTTTAAGTCAGATGCGAGTGAGAGTCTAACCCAGTTATGATCTGCTTCCAGCCTCCATAGTGATTGGGAAGTGGTGGTGTGAGATGGAGCCGTGTCTGGAGGGAGAGGAATGCAAGACTCTACCAGATAACTCCGGCTGGATGTGCTACTCCGGAAACAAGATCAAGACCACCAGGGTGAGATTTGGAGCGAGCGAAAGCATTCCTTGTGTTTCTTTAGCTTTTTAACAATACAAGACTCTTGATGGTGAAGTATGTGATTGCATGAGGTTAATAAGGGTTTTTGTGCTCCGTCGTTTTTTGTTTGTTTGTTTTTTGCCTATTTCACTAAAATATTTTATTAATAAAGTACATGATATAGAACAATAAATAAACAACCCTCCTACACCTGAATGGCTGCAGGCAGGTGTGTTGGATGCTGAAAGTATTATAAAAATAGAAGACCTGCACACTGCTGGAGCTCACAAAAAAATCCAATATTTATTAAAATAGCAGCGATTCGGTCATGTAACTTCCCTCAAGCAGAAAATGACACTCTGGCAAATAATCATTGTAAATAAAAGTAGCCAATGAGACTATGAGAGTGTTTCTTCAGGTAGACGATAATTTCTATAAAAGCAGATGTGAATTTTTTTTTCTTTTTTTTTTCCAGAATACCCACCCATACACAACTTTGTAGCAGATGTAAAGTCACTGCAAGCTCATAACGGAGGAACTTAATGAAGGTTTTTGATTTTATTCCTTTTTTTTTTCTGTCACCATTGTGATTCAATGAAGACTAAAAATGGCCGATAGAAAACAGACAAATTACTGATTTCAAAGGCGTAGGCACTATGGTACATTTATGAACTTAGAATAAATTCTGATAATTCGATCCCATTTAGTTAGTCTGTCTGATATCTTGTTGCTAATTATTCAAACATGAAATTCATTCTCAGATTGTTTTCTTATTACTCATCCCTCTTTTATTTACTGTACTTTTTCAGGGAAACATCCAAGACGACAAGCTGAATTAAGTTTTCCCAACTCTAAACCAACAGACATGTGTTTAATGACTTGAAATTGAGTCCTCTGCTCATAAATCCATCTGTCTCTGAGTAACACGGACACCAGACTTTCTGAGAAGATCTTTGTGGGCGTTGAACACTGCTGGTTCTTTCGTTGTTTCATTTTTGTTTGACAATTGTCAAATATTTGTTTCCTCTCAGTGAGTCCTGGATAATTACACTCGTATCCCTTTGTGTGGAGTGCACTCAAACCAGCTATACCTTGCCTGAAATAATCTTCAACTGTAATATTCTTGGATGTTCCTATGTCTCCGGAAGAACATATTAATTCTCGTACTGTATGTAGTGAAACTGGCTTCCTGTTCATGTGGATTTTCAGAAGGGGACTGATCCTCACCAAGCAAGTTTAATTAAGACACTTTGTGCATCGACTGTGAGCAAAATGCTGAGGAGCACATGTACATGGAATGACCGATCCAGTCCAGAATCCAGAAATGTTCCTCTGTTTCCTGGAACATTATATCAGATTCAGAATGAATTCTGGTGGTGATACTAAAACCAAATAAGTCTTTAGCATGATTTCTGTAAAGCTGTACAAATAGGTGAAAGAAATGTTTTACATAAATAAAATGAATTCAAAACAGGTGAGAATGATGTTACAACTGTATTTAATTTAAAATAAACAATAATTTAATGTGAACGTAATGGGTGCGAACGGTGCAAAGGAACATTCTTGTTTACATTTTCTTGTCCACTGTTCTGTTGACTGGTTAAAGATGCTGGGTTTTTTTTAATTATTTTTGGGCTTCAGTAATATTTTGACAAATTGAGTCATCAAGGCTTAACTGAAGTGGTCTGAGAATTTACATGTTTAATGAAAAACTAATAGACCATCAGTTTGACTGCAGCAATATATAAAAGTTGTGGATTTATTACTGAAGTTAATGAAGCCTGATTGAAATATGCTGGTGCATGCACATATAAAATACCATGACATTTAAATATTCTGAATCAAATTCATTTCCCGTTGTTCAAATATAACTTCATTAAATGGTACAAGACCTATTAAGACCATTCTGTATATTGGGGGATCTGGTCGTTTGAATGGACCCCGAGGTAAGCGGGTGGAGGGTCTTTGAATGTGTAGGCATGCAGTCCACGCTGAAGGACACTGTGGAAATTCTGACACCGCTGGGACATTTAATTGTCGTTTACATTCAGAAATAGTCCTCTCTGCTCAGAGCAGCTGAGGGCCAGAGCATGTACTCACTCTGAATATGTAGCTCCAGCATTTTAAGTAGGGAGCCATGAACATAAGAGCCTTGGTGTTGCTGTCGGCATGCAGAAAGGAGGCTCTAACTACAGGCTGAGTGAATACAGATCACTACATTTACAGTCCTCCGCATGGGACAGCAGAGGATGAACTTTAGCCCTCACCTTCAGCGGAGCTTTAGTGGAATTTCAAACAGTTGACTACAGAATATCAGAGTGCAAAAATGAATACAAGGAAACTTAAGCAAATATCAGCATTATCCCTGGCAGGCTGAGCTTTTGCTAGCAGTCGGTTTTTCTAATTTCAGTCTTCAGCATCATTATGCAATAGTTTCATTGCTCAGATTTGATTGGCTGAGCAGCGTTCCATACCAGAAACCCTTTTAAATTCCAAAATAATAGAACATTAAACACTAACAGATCTCCCACTATATTAATATTGAGCAAAACACATGAAATAACACTTAATTTTAAGATTTACTCTCCTTTAACAGTCGGAAGCAAAGCATGCTGGGAACTAGAAATCTGCTGTAACTCATTCTGAGAATGTGTGTGTATATGTGTGTACATACATTCACATTAATATGGGAACACGTATGTGCAATATATGTGCACAATAACGGATAAAACTTTATGAATATTACATGTAATGCTATTTTGTCTTAATTTTCTAAATATTTTTATATGTATCAATATATATGGCCAATGCATATATTGCTGTATATTGAAAAATATAAGCACTAGTTTCCCATATATGGAAATGTATTATGTAATATATTGCATTATATTTAGCAGTGTATTCCTATATATTTTTTGTTTCGTAAGGGAATACTGTGTCTAATATGTAACTTACGCAGATTTCATGTTTCTTGTTTGCTGAACTGTATAAAAGCAGTATTTCCCACTGCAGCCTCGTGTATGTGGATGAATCACAGCACGTCTGCCCGTGTGATATTGCTTCATTAAACACCTACAAATTTTTCTGATTTCTGTCTACTGAACCTGGACATTTTGTCACAGAATTGACCCATTAAAATCATGAAAACTCTCAAACAAGCAATTCCTCCTGTAATTTAAGCACATGTCCATGGATCTTTTTAATCAATGTCATAATTTTTTAAGGGAAAGTGTATATCTGGGTCACCAGTTCTTTAAAAAATATATTTTTTTAATCACATTTTGCCTCCATTAGTTCATGTTAAATGGTTAAATACAGTTGAAACATTCTGTCAGTAATATGAGCTCACCAAAACAGCGTATATAATAATTAGAACAGAAAAAAAGCTGTTAAACACAGTTGGGATAATTAGCATATCACACCACAGGACATTAACCTTCCCGTAGTGTTTCATGTCAATTACCGATACACATACTGTATTTCAGGTTCTCTACCATGTCCTTTTTCCACTTCCAACCTCCAGTGTTTTTTGAAAGGGCAAAGGCATATGCATTGTGAGTTCTTCAGAAAAAGTGTTGGAAAAAACATCACACATACTGATGGTTGCTTGTTGAGCGCTATGAGGTCCAGCAAATGAGGCTATTAAGGATTCAAAGCAGTTTCTGATACAATGAAGCTGCTGGAACTTTGAAGAATAAAAGCAGCGTTGTCCTCCTAACTGCCACGGAGTTGACTGCACTGATATTTGCTCAGAGAGACAATTCTAGGTCTGGGAAGTCTGAAACGCTCCTGTGAGGCACTCTGTCTGCTCTGCAAGTCTCAATGTCATTACAAAAAGTCATTTATATAAAACTTTAAAAGGCCGGCAAATGAGATTGCAAATTGGATCCTTTTGAAAATATCTAGATGGTATTTTTTCTCTGACAGATTCAAAAGAAATACAGAAAACACTAATTGAAATTCTGACCTATGAAATTAAATAATTGATCTTAGAAAGGATAGTTTACCCAAAAAGGACACTAGAGAAAACAATATTATGAATAGAGAACTCATATGTTAGCCGGAAGCAACAGATTGAAGTTAAAACATCCTAATAATGGATTTGTTTATTACAAACATGCAGCTTTTCACTTCACAGGATGTTAATTGATGGACTGGAGTCGTGTGGATTACTTGTGGATTATTGTGATGTTTTTACCAGCTCTCATTCTGACGGCACCCATTCACTGCAGAGGATCCATTGGTGAGCAAGTGATGTAATGCAAAATTTCTCTAAATCTGTTCAGATTAAGAAACAAACTCATCATCTTGGATGGCCTGAGGGTACAATTTCAAATGTTCATTTTTGGAATAACTATTCCTTTTAGAAAATAAACAGGGTCAACAATGTAACAATGTCTGCTTTCTTGTTGTGTTTAACTGCAGCATGAGTGCTGATCACAACATGAGCTCCCTTGTTTTTGTTGGTAAAGGCCCTCTTTTTGACATCAGGATCTTCTTACACAACCCTGTTCTCAATCACAATTATTAATGACCAGCAGAGAGTCAGGAGCTGTCAACATATGTGCTGTTTGGAAATGTGCATGCAATACAGAATGAAAACTTGAGTTTTCCCAACACAAATAATGGGTAACACTAAATAATTCAAAGAAAAGCAGAGATTTCCAAACCTGAAACATGTTTAAGGACAAAGGCATGCACAAAAGCTAAACCAACCTGTTCAAATCTCACAGTTGTTTGAGTTGGTTTTTAAAATGCCAGCCATCATTATTCTTTTTTAAATCATGGAACCTGAAGATCAGAACAGCACAGGCTGTGGTGATAGACTATGCGAACTCAAGACTCGCTCTCACCTTTTATTTTCACTTTCTTGCGTCACTTAATTTACAGCCACCTCTCACACACAGTTACACAAACAAGACAGGTATCTCTCAACTGCAAACACACACTGAAACACTTGAACAGGAGGAGCAGCCAAAAAAAGTAAATCACCCAAAAGCATCCTAGACAGCTCATTATAGAGTCGGAGTAGTTCTTCATGAAACACAAGACTAGTTAAAGTGTGCACAATTTTAAGGTAATAGTAAATTAAATTAATAAACAAACATGTTTAATGAGGTTAGAACACCCCAAGCCTTTTTTAATAAAGGTAAGATTTTTATTTATTTATTTAAAAAAAATTTTTTAAAAATAATTTCTTGTGACATGGGGCTCAGTTTAGTGTTGTAATTATTGGTTTAAGTAACAAACTATGCAGTTGTAAACATGTTTTGTCAATAAAAATCATCACAAATGAAAATGTCTATAGGTCTGTAAATAAATTTACCATGTTAAAGTAATAAGCATTCGCCAAGCCACATTCATAAGCACATTCCCTCACAATATGAACATCCCAGCAGATGCAAAGCTGCCCCAACAATTAGACAAAACAAGAGAGTTTAATAAAAATGATCCACCAATCAGTTTTGTCTGTGTTGCTCTACACATCAATAAGAGCGAGTTTTATGATTAATGTGCATGTAAAAACATAATAAATAGTATGCATTTCTGGACTTCAGGATTCAATCCCTGTATGGAAACTCAGATATATATTTCTAAATCACACACAAAGACAAATCCCAAAACAGATGGGGCACATCATTTCCACTGACTGCACAATTCTCAACTGAGAAGATATCCAAATCTCTAAATCTATACTATAATGTATTTTCATTTAATTGTAAATAACTTGCAAATTAATCTTAGGCCATTAGTATTTTCACCAAAAAAAAAAAAAAAGGTTTACGCCAGTTATTTTTATCTTTTGCTGTATAGACAGACTAAATCTAGAAAAACTGTGGTAACGTCTCCAAGATGCTTTTCTAGAAACCTACCTACAAAGCTACAGTAAGTACTGTGACAAGTTTTAACCACTTGTGTAAAAATGCTGTAAAGTGAGGATGCTTTCAAAAATAATGTCATAAATAGATTTTATTTATCAATTAACTTCTATTAACCAAATCAAATCAACATTTGGTGTGACCACCCTTTGCTTTTAAAACAGCTTTTGTCCTACGTAAACTTGCGCATAGTTTTTCAGGAAGGTTTCTTCAAGTGTCTTGGAGACGTTGCCACAGTTCTTCTGGATTTATTTGTCTCAGTTTTTTCTGTTTCTTCATGTAATCTAAAATGGACTGGATGATGGTGAGCTCAGAACTCTGTGTGGAGCACTGGCTGTTGTCAGACTGGTTGTGCATACAGAAATCTCACTGGATTATTACAACGTATGGCAAAAGGAATGTTTCTAAATGTAAACTGATATTTCCTACTGACACACTACAGCAAAAGATAGAAATAATTAATAACCTTTTTTTTTTTGGTGAAAATACTAATGTTCTAAGACTTCTGCACAATAGTGTGTGTGTGTGTGTGTGTGTATATACATAGATGTACTAACCAACTCTTAGCCATTCAGTGAAAGTGAATGCACTTTGATTGTATGGAAAAGAGCAGCTTGGATCTCCTTTTGTGTTTGATGATAGAAAGAAAGTCACACAAGTTTGGAAGCACATGAGGATGAATAAACAGTGACAGAATCTTAATTTATAGGTGAACTATCTTTTTAAAATAACACACAGATGTCATGTGATGTGTTCCTCTCATTCCTTTCCTCTGTCCCCCTGTGAGTATGATGTAAGTAAAGATTTTGGTTATTATCTGACCAATGAACACACATTTTGGATATGTTTTGCCTCCACATCCATTCCTGTTAATTTTCTTCTCCAAAAAGAGGGATCCACCTGAGCCTGGTAATGGTAGATTGCCGGTCTAAAATAGTTAATAATTTGATTTTTTTTTTTTCCCCACAGAGCCAAACAATTTTCTCTGTCTTCCTCCGCTCACTGCTGGATGTAATAAGATGCTGGCATAGCGCGTTGGCATGAGTTCCTCATTTCCTTATTTTAAAGCATGTCAACAATGGCACATCGAGTTATTCAGCTGCACTCTTATTATTAACAATGCAATGCAAACAGAAGAGTACTGTGAATGTAAAACTCAAGCACCCCGTCATTAAGTTCATTATGGACGTCAACATCATTTAAATTCAAGCACGTATACTTACATCCACTGTCCTCGGTTCTTCTAAAACACTACAGGAACACGCTGGCCATCCCCAAGGGATGGATGCCAGGCACAGCATGCATAAGTAATACCCTGTTTTCTGAATCTCCACACAGAACAATTACTCTCTCCAGGAGAGTTCTGTGTCATTAAAATTGAAATGTGTTTATTTTTAAATGCATTCAAATTCATCTTCCCTCTTGCCACTTAAACTGTCAGGTATAGTGTTATGGGCACTGCAGAGTGAAAAGGTGAAAAAATACCTACATTCTTCATGGTTAAATAACGATACAGAGAGGCACCTCAATAATGAATGTTTATTCATTAACACTTCAAAAAATCCCAGAGTTTTACATTTGGAACCACCAAATTAATTCAGTGAATTGTCATGCGTCTTAATGAGCTTCGTGATAAATCATTCAAAACAGTCAGCGGTGACCCTGGTGTGAATTAATAACAGACTGGAACCTGCAGTGATCCCCAACATGTGTTTGTGTAACCAAACTAATACATAATTTCGCTGTTTTTACAGTCGTAATTTGAAGCTGACTGAAACACGGGGGGAAAAAAGAAATCAAAATTTTAATAAACTCTAATATGATAATGACCTACAACTCAGGAGCACATGGGCTCCAGCATAGTCTGATTCTCCATCTGTCTTTCTCACACATCCAGATAAACACACACACACTCTCACACTCCTCTGTTCTATTTCCATATCAAACAGGACTTGTTTTGCTCCAAAATTCCATGTTTACTTGCCTCCACTTGCAGGTGGTGTGTCAGTCAGATGAAAATGAAGAGACAGGCAGTGTGTGTGTGTGTGTGTGTGTGTGTGTGAGTGTGTGTTGGTAGGGGCTTTATCTTAATATTTGTCTAAATCAGACATCCAGAAGTAGTTTTGCTGGCGCAAAAACAACATCAGAGTTAGCTTGGTTACAATTTGGGGAACAACGGATTTTCGTGTTATAGTGCAACATGGTTTCATCAAGATGGAGAGAAAAAAAAACATACCTGTGATTTCCAAATATATTTAAAGGCATATAAAATCAACAATGTCTCATTCTTGTATCTTTCAACACCTGTATGACTTTTTTCTTCTTCTGTGAAGCACAGATGATGATATTTATATATATAAATATACTATACTACTGTTTATGCTCAACCAAAAATAAAACTGTATAAACAAAAATAAAACTGTAAAAACAGTATTATTGTGAAATATTATTACAATTTATAATAAACATTTTCTATCTGAATATATTTTAAAATCTAATTTATTCCTGTGATGGCAAAGCTCAATTTTGAGCATCATTACTCCAGTCTTCAGTGTCACATAATCCTTCAGAAATCATTCTAATATGCTGATTTGCTGCTCAAGAAACGTTTATTATTATTTTCAATTTTAAAAATAGTTGCTGCTTAATATTTTTGTGGAAATAGATAGTGATACTTTTCAGGATTCTTGACGAATAAAGTTCAAAATAACTAGAAATATTTAGGTTTTGTGAAGCCAGTGCCTTGCATCATTTAAACACTTCTCACAGTCTTAGTTCACGGTTCACATGTTTCTGCTCGAGCGTGCATTTTTGTTGACATTTGCAGGTCTGATTTTAAAATATGCTCGCATGAAATTATGAGTTGTCATCACATGTACACAGAAGTGTTGCTTTACCGTGTGACCTAAGCAGGGAAGAAGAGCCAAGATGTACTTTAGATGCTATTCCATATGACAGGCACAGTTAGCAGTGAATAAATAGAAGAAAACTGATGAATTTACAGTCCAAACAAGCATCAATGCTGGGACATTCAGCCCAAAACATCTGGCGATGAAGCTCTGACATATGTGTGGTCTCTGTCAAACCGCTAACTATATTTCTAAGATATTCTACTATATTCTCCATAGACCAGGCCTTACAACTCACCTTGGTGGTTTTGATTTTGTTCCCAGAACTGCAGGACCAGCCGGTGAGGTCAGGCAACACTTTACACTCTTCACCATTTAAGCATGGCTCCATTTGACACCACCACTTCATCCGCACGATAGACGCTGAAAGGGAATGAAAAGAAAACCAAGTGAAAGACAGGAACAACATACAGTACCAACAAGAAATTATATATAGAATTTTCTTACATTTTTTGTGGAAAAACATGCTAATTTTTTAGGACACTTTGATAAACAGAATAAAAGTATAATTTTTTATTAATTTTTTAAATCTTACTGACTCTAAACTTTTGAAAAGTACAATTTTGTAAGTACATTTTTAAAATTCTTTTATTCAGCAAAGACAAATTAAACTGATCAAAAATAAAAGCAACAATGACTGACCTTGTTATCCTGTTTAATATATCGCTACACATTTATTACAAAGTGAATAAATACAACAAGGATATAAAATACTGATTTAGTTTAAATTATTTACTTATGTGAGAAGAAAGAGAAAGCAGAATGATACAAGAGACATAAAACTAGCATGCTTTTTGCCAGAGACAATAGTCCAGAGTTCAGAGTTAGAGTTTATATAAAACTGCATTTTGCATATGTTTTCCACAACAGACCAATGGGAATCTAGTATTCCAGGGATCAGCATAAGAAGACCGTATAAAATCACAAATAACTGAATTGGACTGAAAACACATCGTGAAATATTGAGTTCTGTTAAATTTTCTCAAGTTTCCACCTGCTCAAAGGCATACAAAAAAATGACCATGATATCACACCCACATAAACTCACTGCCCACCTCTCAGACACACATAAACCCACACAGAAAGAAGAACGTGCATGCTAGAGCTACACAAAAAGACACTAGCCATGGCTGATTAATGCTCCATGCTGACAAAACCACATGACAGACCAGTATATGTTGGATTTTGGACACGGACACAGCATGGGTCCCTTAACCTGCAAGACTTGCGCTGGCCAACCAGCTTCATCAGAAAGACAACGCTGGTCATGCTAGTCTTTTCAGCAGGATATTCAGGGACAGATCCAAATAAAGTCAGCAGCGACTTTTGTAAAATGGTCATATCCTGCTTAACACAATACATGTGCACCCCAGGCACAGTAATGCTATTGAAGATATGAGAAAATGTATGAAAGTGAATGTGGTATTACATCTGGATTTTTCTTTCAAAACTTTTTTCTTGACATTTTTTCTAAGAATGAATTATGAAGACTTTGAATCGAATTCTGCATGATTCTGCATTATCATTTAGAGTAGAGGAGTTTTTCCTAAATCCAAATACTAGAGAATCATCACTGAACTGGCAAAAAAGGCATTATATAGGGTATATTATTGAGGAATATAATTCATATTAATACATTTTATTAATAAAAAATACCATATCAGCCATCGGCCAACTTTGGACATTTACAGATACAGGTGCATCTCAATAAATTAGAATGTCGTGGAAAAGTTAATTTATTTCAGTAATTCAACTCAAATTGTGAAACTCGTGTATTAAATAAATTCAGGCTACAGTTGTCGTATTCCTCTTGTTAAGCCACTCCTGAACCACAGACAACGTCAGAGGCGTCTTACCTGGGCTAAGGAGAAGAAGAACTGGACTGTTGCCCAGTGGTCCAAAGTCCTTTTTTCAGATGAGAGCAAGTTTTGTATTTCATTTGGAAACCAAGGTCCTAGAGTCTGGAGGAAGGGTGGAGAAGCTCATAGCCCAAGTTGCTTGAAGTCCAGTGTTAAGTTTCCACAGTCTGTGATGATTTGGGGTGCAATGTCATCTGCTGGTGTTGGTCCATTGTGTTTTTTGAAAACCAACGTCACTGCACCCGTTTACCAATAAATTTTGGAGCACTTCATGCTTCCTTCTGCTGATCAGCTTTTTGAAGATGCTGATTTCATTTTCCAGCAGGATTTGGCACCTGCCCACACTGCCAAAAGCATCAAAAGTTGGTTAAATGACCATGGTGTTGGTGTGCTTGACTGGCCAGCAAACTCACCAGACCTGAACCCCATAGAGAATCTATGGGGTATTGTCAAGAGGAAAATGAGAAACAAGAGACCAAAAAATGCAGATGAGCTGAAGGCCACTGTCAAAGAAACCTGGGCTTCCATACCACCTCAGCAGTGCCACAAACTGATCCCCTCCATGCCACGCCGAATTGAGGCGGTAATTAAAGCAAAAGGAGCCCCTACCATGTATTGAGTACATGTACAGTAAATGAGCATACTTTCCAGAAGGCCAACAATTCATTAAAAATGTTTTTTTTTATTGGTCTTATGGAGTATTCTAATTTGTTGAGATAGTGAGTTGGTGGGTTTTTGTTAAATGTGAGCCAAAATCATCACAATTAAAAGAACCAAAGACTTAAACTACTTCAGTCTGTGTGCATTGAATTTATTTAATACACGAGTTTCACAATTTGAGTTGAATTACTGAAATAAATGAACTTTTCCACGACATTCTAATTTATTGAGATGCACCTGTATATTGATATCCAATTGTAAAAGCTCATCATCTAATAGGTACTTAACAACAGTAATAATTTAACAGCATTGTTAAAGGTAATCTTTTTCAAAGCTCAAACTCCATTTTTCATACTTTATAATGTTGTGATGCCTAAATTCATTTTTAGTGTTTTATTTTTCACTCATTTATAAAATACTATAGAACTTTAATACTGACAATGTATTGGTTAATTAATTATTTGTTTATTGTATCCGCCAGAATTTTAATATTGGTGCATTCCTAAAAAAATCCCTTCCTGCAGAAAACGTAAAACAGAAGATACCTTCAGCAAGTAAATACCCAAAAATATCTCTTTATTGAAAAGTCAGCAAACTGGCAGAGCAGGATTAGATTCACACCTCGAAGCCTGGGCTAAATTTAAGTAGAGTGACAGCTTTGAGAAAGCCACCGTTTTATTTTGCTGGAGTTTAAAATCAAATGGAAGTCCAACCTGTTTCTGAAACAAAAATGGAGCCAACAGGAGTTTGCAAACCATCAAATGCAGCCGGGTTATTAATATTAACTAAAACTAGAACTGAAACTAAACCTATAAAAAACACTTTCATTACTCAAATTTTAATGAAAAATATAATAAAAACTGTATAGACATATTTAAAGAAAAAACTAATAAAACAACAAAATGCAGCAACAAAATCATACTAAAATGCAGCTTATGCTGTCATACAAGTAATTTTTAGTTTGCAACATGACAGTGATTATGGACTGTATTGACACCTCTCGACAGGGCCGTTTCTAGTAGGGATGCACCGATACCACTTTTTCCAGTACTCGCCCGATACCGATACTTTTATTTTTGGTACTTGCCGATACCGAGTACCGATACCAATATTTTTATTGCATTTGTAAATGTTTTAAATATTGGGTACAGAAACCAAAAGAGTATGTATAATGTTAGCTGGTTAACTTCATTTATCAAATAGATACAGTCAAACCAAAATCTATT
>NW_015631050.1:155121-155439 GCF_001515625.1 Sinocyclocheilus rhinocerous | reverse complement strand
ATACTTCGTAGTAGACATCCTTAACTCCATTCTGCTGTCTGTTGTTCTGTTGTTGGTGTTTCTTTGTCTGAATATGGCGCTTATCACATGCTGTGTGGTATCGGCGTTTGGTATCGGGGCATTTTAACGAGTACAAGTATGAGTACAGAAGCTCAGTCTCGGGCCCGATACCGGGTGCATCCCTAGTTTCTAGGCATAGGCGAGCTAGGCGGTGGCCTAGGGCGCCACCGCTGAAGGGGCGCCAATGAGCACAGGTACTGGCACTTTTAGCAGGGTTGTGATAAAGAGTGGCACGGTCACCCTGAAATATGACTGCCG
>NW_015631050.1:89574-155049 GCF_001515625.1 Sinocyclocheilus rhinocerous | reverse complement strand
TATATATATATATATATATATATATATATAATTTTTTGGGGGGGCAATAGGGATTTCGCCTAGGGCGTCAAATTGGCTAGAAACGGCCCTGCCTCTCGGTGTAGATGCAGCATCACACAAAAAATAAAATAAAAAGCTGTATCCGTGGACAGTGGACATACCATCTACACATGAAGGTTGAGCATGGGTGGTCCCAGCAACCTGTCCAGGAAGACATGAGCACTTGACCGTCTGAGACCTCTCCTCTATTTTATTCTTATTACAGCAACGATGAGCTGCCACCACTTCACAGGTACCCGGCTTAACTTCAGACCGACCTTAGATTGACAGAAAGACAGTCAGAGACATTTCATGCACAATGTTCGTCATATTGCGTGTACACACATCTTGAAATATAAAATTGTGAAAACAGAGGCACAGGCAACATTATTTCTAGTATTCTGGCGCCCTCACATGGACATTCACAACACTACAATTAGCCTCCGCTGAGCTCTGATCCAGTGACTTCACAAAAAGCAGAACAAAAAAAACCCATTAATAATTACCTAAATTATTATTTTTAGCTAGGGAAGTTTCTGAACTTTGGTTAATTTGACACGGAGTGATGTATACTATATATATATATACTATTTGACTTTAAGTATGCAAATAAACGTAGGCTACTGTCAATCTACCAAACACCTCATGATGAATGATTGAATGAGTTATAATAAGTGGGTGGCAAATGGTTCTTTAGCTGTTATTAGCAGTGGTCTGACTGTGCTCCCAGCAGAGCCATATAACTGTGTGTCCAGTGTGTTTAATTGGACCTGAGGGGAAAGACAAAAGGGGGAGAGAGAAAGAGAGAGAGATGTTGCACTAGCTTAGCTCACCGGTTTGGCCTCGAGAGCTTTGGTTGCTGCTGGACACTGACTGTGAGCACAGGAGCCACACACACACAAGCAGAAGAGCCCCTGGTTTCTGCTTTACTTTATTCCTGTAGATAAGCTTCACGCAGATTTCTCTTTTGCAATGCATTCTTGCATTTTCCTGTGATAAAAAAGCAATGTATTTTGTCTTGATGATTATTTTAATACTGTGCAAGCAGCATATGTACTTACAAAAGCCTATTTCTATAGCATATTTAAAAATAACAGAATGTGCCCAAAGCTTACAGCTAAAATACCGAGAAATATGAATATTATGACATCATACATTCAGTACATCTTATTAACCATAGTAATTGCTCTGCCTCAAACTGGTAGATCTTTAGAGGATACCTGAATTTAGAATGACACTTCACTTAATGCTCTGTCATCTGCGAGCCATCAAACGCAAAAGAATGTCTGAGGCTCAGTAGCATCATCCTTGTTATAATCTTCACCATATGCAAGGCCTAGAAAGAAACAAAAAGTGTGAGGGAAATAAAATACTGTTAGCGATTAGAGTCAGTATTACTGTCGAGTCCCCCGGGGTCAATCTGATCTTTCATCTGCCAATCTGCATCCCTGACATGACTAGTGAGCTCAGGTGACTGCTCTCATCTGACTGTTATTGACAGAGTATCCGTAAACACAAGCTTTTATATAGTACCTGACTATGGAAAACCGCTACCTAGCGCTTTTCCAGGTCTCCCAGGAAAGATAACAAAAATGTTGTCAGGATAACATTTTTAATGTTCAGGATATTCACACATTTTCAAAGCACAGTAGCAACTTCACGTAAAGCCTATCTAGATCCACTTGCTTACCAGCTCATCATGACTATAGCCTAAAACTGACAGGACGTTAAATGTAGCCTAAACAATAACAAACAAACAAAAAAAATATATTAGACCAAAACATGATGTTAATTAGAATGAATCCGAGATGCATGACTACTCAAGGTTGAAACTCTTTTCTTTCACTTTTTTTATTCAGTTTTTCCGTTTTAAATCCCCGTTGTTCACCCTGAAGAGTAAAAAATTAAAAGTAATAGGCTTGCAATCTATTCGTCGAGGCTTTGCCAAATTAAGGTAAAAACATCACAGAGGTTAAGGGAGAAAGGCTACATGCTTATTAACGAATGCAAACCAATACTGAAAAACAACGTAGGCCTAATATCTGTTATTTAAATTACTGGTATAGGCTACTCATTTACAGACACTTCCTGACTTCTAAACAGACGAAAATTGTGATAAATTGAGCCAATAGATTCGCTGACTCGTGTCAATCTTCCCTTTTCAGAAGAGTGTCGTTTTCGAGGACTATTTCTCTTCACTTTTTTATAGTATATGACGAAAAATGCAAAAGATTAAAACAAGCTCCTTAATGAACTAATGCGATATTTGCGCAGCTTTATTTGCTATTAGGCTACTACACAAATAACTTGTAAATTGTCGCGGACATAAAAAAAACCCAGTCACGCCGCGTTTACGTTACTCATAATTTTCATGTACACATACAGTATTTGAGGATAATTTTGTAAACGAATAGAAAATACAAATATTTCGAACTGCTCCTTTTAAAAATGTAAGTTTAGAGTTGCCTTACCTGTATTTCTTAAGGGAAACGAGTGTCCCTCCTCTTCATGTATTAATTCAAAACTGGTTTAGCAAAGTCAGAAAGACGCTTAATCAAGAGACCATCTGTTCACATTCAGATCTTCTCTATTACTACTCTAAAGGCGATTACTTGTGTTAGTTACGCGGTAGACAGGGATATTTCTTTCATAGCGCGAGCTCATGACAGTTTCAGGAAGAAACTGTCTATTCTATACCGCCATACTAATATTTCCACAGTATTTGATAACAACACTAATACATGTGATTTAACTTAAGTCCAATTAAAAGGATATTTTAGATATGCATAAAATTTATAATATGCGTGTTTTGTAATAATCATAAGTATTAAATAATAAAAATACCTGTTTATTTTAGTATACATAAATTTGTAAACAGCTGAAATTTTAAGTGCTTAATTTTGGCTTTTGCTAAATTTGGCATTTTGTAAATTCAACTTGCCTGGACAACCAAAAACTAAAGACTTTGTACAGACTTAATCAAGAAAAAAAGAGAGTCAGCTGATTGAAGTTTTTAATTGTGTCAACAACATCAGCATCTGTCATGCTTGTGTCTTCATAATCAAACCTGCCATCATCTCTCACCATCTCCAGTGCATTCCAGTGACCCTCACTGATCCCAGTGTTTT
The DNA here is from genome assembly GCF_001515625.1 of Sinocyclocheilus rhinocerous. Taxonomy (NCBI): domain Eukaryota; kingdom Metazoa; phylum Chordata; class Actinopteri; order Cypriniformes; family Cyprinidae; genus Sinocyclocheilus; species Sinocyclocheilus rhinocerous. The sequence continues at coordinate 151,882 of NW_015631050.1, read as the reverse complement.
GCGGTGAACCTCAACGACCCCAATGTCATCCGAGTGACCCTCACTGATCCCATTGTCTTGCAGTGACTCTCACCGGACCCAATGTCTTTGTGGTGACCCTCATTAGCACCAGTGTTTTGCTGTGACCCTCGCCAGCCACATTCTCTTGCAGTGACCCTCACTAGCTCCGCTGTTTTGTGGAGACCCTTACTTGGCCCAGATGTCTTGGGGTGACCCTTGCCAGCGCAGTGTCTTTGCAGTGACCCTCACCTGCCCCAGTGTCTTGTGGTGAACCTCACTGGCCTCAATGTCTTCCGGGTGACCCTCACCAACCCCACTAACTTGCCGTGACCCTCGCCAGAAACATTGTCTTGCAGTGACCCTCACTTGGCCCCATTATCTTTTAGTAACGCTCACCGGACCTAGTGTCTTCCAGGTGACCCTCACCTGCCTCAGTGTCTTACAGTGACCCTCACCAACCCCAGTGTTTTGCAGTGACCCTCGCCAGCCCCACTGTTTTGCGATGACCCTTACTTGGCCCCAATGTCTTGCAATGGCCCTCACCGGCCCCAGTGTTTTGCAGTGACCCTCACCGGCCCCAATGTTTTACGGTGACCCTCACTTGGCCCCAATGACTTGCGGTGACCCTCGCCAGCCCCAGTGTTTTGCAGTGACCCTCACTTGGCCCCAATGTCTTGCGGTGACCCTCGCCAGCCCCAGTGTTTTGTGTTGACCCTCACTGAGCCCAGTGCCTTGCGGTGACCCTCACCGACCCAAGTTTTTTGTGGTGACCTTCACCAAACCCATTGTCTTGTGGTGACCCTCACTGACCCCATTGCCTTCCGGTTGACCCTTATCAGTGTTATCTAGTGACCCTCACCAGCCCTTTTATCTTGCAGTGACCCTCATCGGTAACCCTCATCTGTGTTTTGCGGTAACGCTCATTTGGCCCCAGTGTCTTCTGGTGACCCTCACTGGCCCCATTGTCTTGTGGTGACCCTCACCGACCCCATTGTCTTCCGATGACCCTCACTGGCTCCATTGTCTTGTGGTGACCCTCACCGACCCCAGTGTCTTCCGGTGACCCTCACCGACCCCACTGTCTTCTGGTGACCCTCACTGACCCCAGTGTCTTCTGGTGATCCTCACCGACCCTACTGCCTGGCAGTGAACCTCACTGGCCCCAGTGTTTTGTGGAAATCCTCACAAGCCATAATGTCTTCTACTCTCCTATGTCTGCGTCTCCACTCTGGCAGAGGCCTCTCCACTCTCTGTGTCGTTGCTATGAGGCAAAGGAATAAAAAAAATATATGTAAAGTTTGTTCACTAAACACATTCAGGACCAATAAAACTTTAATCTTGACTCTCTTCTAATCTTATTCATAGTAAAACTTTATTTCTAAACTTCATATGAGCGCATGCACAGGACAACCAGGTCAGTCTCTTCCTCTCTCTTTTTCATCACCAAACATAAAAATGTTGTCTAGTGTGATCATACTATGTACCTGCAAGTGCATGAGCACAACTTTCTCCAAAAACCTCTTAATCGTTTTCTCAATCGTCCAAGTCGTCCAATTTTAGGCAGCTTTGATCTGGAACATACATACATAAAACAAGCATGAATGTGGACTGACAAGCATTATACAATAAACTAATTATAATAAACCTGTAATGACCAGCATCCTGTGTACCTGCACAAGTGTGTGTGATTTTAGCAAATGTACCTTATTTTTGTTAGTGGCAGCTGTTGGACACACTCTTCATTAGCCCAGTCCCTTTCCTCCTAAAACACACAAACACATTTCTAAACATTTTCAATCTCTCATATATATACAAAACTAAAGAATTATCTATTATTATTTACAGTTTAACAACATTCTTATTTAATTCATAAAGCCAATCACACGAAGATGTGACCATCATTTGAAACATAAACTTCTAACGCCGTATAAACTCACTGCTGTGATGCTGGTGGGTGCATGAGGGTACATGTTTGGCAGAAGGTGGATCAGGTTGTCCAGCAGGTGCTCAGTCAAAGCGTTACACTGCCCCTGTTCCTCAACCATGGTGGGGCTGAGAGGAACGCTGTACACACAGACAACAAATGTGTCACCTTACTAAATACACCACACACCCATCTTCATTTTATGATTGACAGCTCCATCAGACTGCAGGTCTCTGCGTCTCATAAGACTCTGAAAACTTGTGCATGTAATTCTAGACGACTCAGACCTTTAGTTATGTAGTAATGTGTTCAGAAGAACGGACTATCAGCTGAATACACACGCTGAAAACATTTACTGAAAGATGCTGGGTCCAAAAACTATTGACAAGTTCCCAGATGTCATAAGATTTAGATGACTCTCAGCAGCCGCACGGGACAGGAAGAACATTAGGTAGCAGAGGACATTAAAATGTTCCTCTGGGAGACTGTTCAGGATCGTCCTCACAGCCTGATTCAGTTCTCTCTCTTTTGAATCTGCAAGATAAAATAAAGAATTCAAGAATATTCAGTCAAATTTGATAAATCTGTTTTGTTGTGCAGCGAGTACTTAAAATGTGCTCTCATCACCACCTCAACTTCACTTACCTTTGAACACATTCAGCAGTTGTGTCCTGTGTGACTCTGGAATAAGTGCACCAGGCAATTCCCTGAGGAAAACTTTCAACAAGGAGGCCGGAGTAAGAATATCCCCACTGTCAAACTCTGGAAATCCTCCTTGATCAAAACTTATCCTCAGTTCCCGGCAGCGTTTCACTGACCCGCTGGCTCTGAACAGGCCACTCTTACTGAGACCTAAACACAAACACAGAGTTTACAAATGCACACAATCTCTGCATACAATTGACAAACACTGAGAAACACTGTCACACACGACACTCACCGTGCTTCTCCACAAACTCCACTATGTGTGTGAGCACCAGAGGAAGACCCTGCCTCATCTGTCCACTCTTCCTCAGGCTGATGAGGGGAACACCGAACACAGCTCTTGGTGTTTCCACCTACACAAGACAAAAGTTCAGTAGAAAAAAAAGGAAGGTTTACTGGGAATTATACTGCACAGCACACCATGCATGAGAAAGCAACTTTATGACGGAAACGGAAACTTTATGAAGCTCTTCACTGGACAGTCATTATTTGTGAATTGTTAGTAATCTGCTGTGTGCATATCGCATATTACTTACACACACTGATAAAACACTAACCGCTCCCATTTCCATGAAAGGATCGGGGGGGTTTCAGTCGCCGAGTTGTCAACCAATCCGATGATTGTCCGAAGCCGTGAGTCAAAAAAAGAAAAAGGTCAAAGCCGGGAATCCAAACCGAATCAAAATCTCGCGTCAAAAACGGAAGGGAGTCAAAATCCGAGAGTCAAAATACGAAGCGAATCCAAAGCCGATAGTCAAAGTCCGAAAACAAGTCAAAAACCGAAAATGAATAGCCGAAAAATTCAATCACTGTAGAAACTCGCCAAACGCACAAAAAACACCAACCGCAACAATCTCCAAATCTCCCAACAGAGAATTCTAGAAAAGAATGTTCATATGTACCTGCTGCACTCTTCACGTCATAATTGCGCTCTACTGATGTAGAACATTCTTATTATGGTCCAGTTGTGTTTGATTACCATTACTAATTGTGCATACATTAACATTTAAGACACTGAAATATAAATAAAATTAAAGCAATTAATGCAAACAAATAAAAATAATTTTCAGCAGAGTGAATACAGCTACATAACGCTGTTTCCTCATATTTCAACTAAAATATACATTTGCCAATAAATGTTAAACAACTTCAGCAAATAATTTATTATAGGTCAAATTCTTTCACAAACATCTGCAAAAACAATATGTACATACATTAACTTAAAACACATTTTACAAGACACAAAGGCAAACAACAGAAATAAAACTACAATGGTAACACTTTACACTAATGTTAACCGAGACCTTACTGTAAAGTGCTATACCTACTAAACAAAAACTGCAACTGACACAGGATTACCAGAGGCCTGTCCCACAAAACTATTTAAAGAAATTCAATATAGGATTGGTTTCATCAATGTTCATTCTAAAAAACATGAATATAAACACTTACACGAGATCACGATGAATAATATGATCATTATTAGAGCTCAAATGAAAGTGCTTTAATTTGGAGTGAGAGATACAGGATGAGTGACTTCACTGCACGTCTTAGACATGCTGATTGGTCAAATACATGTTTGTGACCTGTGATTGAGAACATAACTTGCACTGGAGTAAGTTAATTGTGCAGTGTTTGCTACTATCCCAGTGAACACCAATCTACCTTTGTGGTACTGAATCTTACCTGATTAAACTCGCTTTGTGGTACAGGTCTCATCATCCTTGCATAATAATCCTAAAATTGTCTGGATTGTTGGTTAATAAAATGACAACATTCCTCATAAATTATGAGTTACAAATGAATGAGAACACAATACATGATATTTCAGTTTGAAGTACAAAGCACATACAGACTCTACACATGAAGGGAGTTATTTAGGTATATGATGCAAATAAACTTGTTGCGGGTGAATTTGAGGAACCTTTGCCATTAAATTAACTTTGTACATGTTTAATGCTGAATGCTTCTGACGTGAAGTTGAGCTTGAAGAGGACAGTCTGAGGCGTGGTGACATCAGCAACAGCTAACTCCTGTCTATCAGCCAATCACAGCTCTTCAACACACATACACACAAATCATGGTGAAACACGGACATGGTGAATAAAATGATAATGCTGGCAACCTTCTGACCATTTGGGAATTCAATTTCAATTGTGCTTTTGTGGTTCTCATGGCTTGAAAAGATCTCACCTTTCAAAGTTTTGCAAAGATTGGGTCTAGTTCTTTCTTCAATTGAGGCAATGGTCTGAAGAACACAAATAAAACCTTAAGATTTAAGCAGTACAGAAATATAATAAACATCATTATATTCCGAATCTTAGCATATTGATACTGTCTCACCTGCAGGTAGAGTGTTTTATTTATGCCTTCAAGTGTTGCAGTGATAGCCGGGGACTTCATTTGTCTAAAAAGAACGTTTTAAATTCAAGCAGATCAGTATTTATAAATCATTTGCAGGGAGAGAGAGTTGATGGGAATCGTGTACTTACAGAGAAGCATTCTCAGTCAGATACTCCAGCACCTCTTGCAGTTTAGCAGACGGTGGAAACTGTAGTTTTTAAAACTCAACTACATAAATTAAGAATAAAAAAAAAAAACCTAAAGGAAGAATATAGTTGTTTCCTCTCAGGTTCAATCCATACCAGCGATGACTGCATTTGTGGATGCAACAGCAGGGATGATTCGTTTAACCACACCTGAAAGAAAAGCATGAACATCTTAGAATTACAGTCTATAAGAAAGCACTCTTGACGTTTCTCAGCTATATCAGTGAGCTGGCTTTACCTTGAGTGAGTCTGTAGGTGACACCAGTGATATTAAACTCAGCTGCTCTCTTTAAAGACTCCTGGAACACCCACTGAACGTGCTCTGGGTTATCACCATCCAGACCAACAGCATCTGCAGACACACAACAATCACATGGCAATGTAGAGCCATTCAATTCACCGTCAAAAATGTCAGGGTCATATAAACTCTTAAAAACAAATGTATATATATATAGCTTACACACCTCCAAAGGGTTTGTCTTTGGGCCACTGCAGCACTCTCACATACTCTATGCACTGCTCTGGTAGCCGTGGCATTGAGGCAATAGTGCACATTGGGAAAGTGATCTGAAGAGAGCACAGACAAAAGCAGACAGTCACTTCATCTCAGCACTACGAGTGATGTATAATTGTATGGTCACAGCAAACCCTTCATTTACAGTGATGAATGGAATTAACAGCATATGAGGGTGAGACTACAGTACTTGTGGTGGGTAAAGCTCCAGTGTGCAGTCTATACAAGCTGTCATTCCCGGCAGGATGACTCTTGCATTCCCTTTAAAGCCCTCTGTCCCTCCATCTATCAGAGGAATGATAGAGCTGGGATCCAAAACTCCATCTTCATAAGAAAGCAGGGACAACTGAAGAGAAACCACACCAACTACAGTTAAACCAAAACACATCTGCCAGGGCTTATAGCTACTGTGGCAGACATTATATGATGGTAAGGTAATGAATTTACTATAATGCTGCATATTCCTTTTCACTTAATAAAAAATTTAATATTTTAATACTGGAAGTGTCAAAGCTGCACTAGACTAGTCAGATGTGAGCCCAAGCAGAGGCTTAAGTAAAATAAAATCCACAAAGAAAAAAAAGTATTTGCAATGAAATTTCATTGGTAAAAAAAAAAATAGGTTACACTTTATTTTAAGGTGTCCTTGTTACAGTGTAATTATACATTTAAATACTGAGTAATATTAATGAACTACATGTACTTACTATATGGTTAGGGTTAGGATTAGGGTTTGGCTTAGGGTTACTTGCATGTAATTATGTATAATTTATTGTTATTATAATAGTAAGTACATGTAACATGTGTAACAAGGACACCTTAAAATAAAGTGTTACCAAAAATGACTGAGTTATAAGTTATTTTACAACAGCAAAACTATTTTACACATAATTTTAGTATTGTTACAAGTACTTTTACAGCATTATGTGAAAATCCTGATCACCCTTTCGGGTTTATTTCGCAATAAAGACCTGCTAACTGCACATCATTCCTCTTATTACACAAATTAAGTATTTAAGAAATTTTAATTGAATTTATTTTAACTAAATAAAATAAAATTAATTGTAAAAATTTAAAATACAATATTTGTTGATACAAATATTACAGATGGATGGGGAATAAAATGACTGTGTGGCTTGTCCGTCTCAATGGGGGCAGTTTAGTTTTAAAGTGCAGGTAGTTTCAATGTGTTATTAAGCAAACATTTGTTTACTGGCTTTTGATAAAAATCCAAGTCATAGTTAAATGCATTTGATGTATCTGAACTGACCAGCATCCCATTTATACAGCGCCTGGCAATGATTGAGTCCAGTCCACAAACAATAATATGAAACTCTACAGGGCAAAGAAGAAATATTCATAGATCAGATCACAGACTCTATAAATACTTCAAAGAGAGGGGTTCTGATATAATGAAAAATCTGCACTAACGTCTATAGAACGAAGCATCAAAATCTTGATTTTTTTTTTAAGTGTCTGAAATCAAATTAAGAAATTTTTTGTTGAGATGAGATGTTAAGCACGTGTGTTCAGAACTTCAGTAAAAGTGTAAAGTCATAGTCATAGCAGAGGCATTAACTTAAAGGATACGGTACAACATTACAACCAGGAACACGCTGGTTTATAAACTCTGCTGCCACATCTGCTTTAGGTCGTCCAACATCTTTGGACCTTTAAGAAGTTAGGCATAAATAAAATTAAATAATGTAGGTGCCAACAAACTCAGATATCCATTTTAAAATGCACACTTTAATGGTCGTACCTAAAGAGAAACTGTCTGTTGAGGTTGGAGACATCAATGATGTCCATATCCACAACATGATTATGACGAAAACCTGACAGAGCCTTAAAAAAAAGTATGCTCAGGTTTTCACTGAATAAAAAAAAAAATAATAATAAGGGGCTGGATTTAAAATATAGATAGAGATCTTACCAGGTTTTTCAGTAGTTCACAGCCAAGACCCCCAGCTCAAATGACCAGGATTTTGCATGTTTCCAACAGAAACTGTAGTGTCTTTTAAAATGAAGTACAAAGTGTCCAAATATCACAAAACAAGAAGAGAAAAAATTGAAAAATAAATAAATAAATATATATTTTTAAATAAATAATATAAAGTACTACTTTTTCTCACCTCCTCATTAGGTTCAAAGTCTGGGTGTGTGAAGGGGCCAGTTCTCTCCAGAAACTTCTGCATGTGACTCTAGCGGCCTTTCCAGTCACCGATACCACAACCTTCAACTGCCATGCTAGCAAAAAACTAAATTTAAAAAAATCCCAAAATATACTTAAGATACATGTGACAACCACCATAATGCAGTGTTACCTATAGCCCGGGGCTGTGTCCGAAATCGCCCCCTATACCCTTAAATCCCAGCAAACATTTGGACGTTTAATGACCGTTGAAAAGACGTCCCTCCGACACGTCCCGTCATGGTTGAAAAATATATCCAAAATGAAAATTGAACCGACGTCTTTGACGTCTTCTGTCCGTGAATTACACGTCTTTTCTGCACGTCCCTGGACGTCTAAATGTGTCATCTTCTGGATGTTTATAAGATGTGTTGCTGCATAATTTAAGTATAAGCCTGCATATAAAATAATCACACACCCATTGTGCAACATCGTGAAAGGCACATCTGAATTTGACCAATGTTCTAAAAAGGTCCAAAATCGGTCCAGTCAGACCTGAACGTCTATAAAACGTTTTAATCACGTGTATCACAAACAATAACACATTTGTGGACTAAAGTAAAAAAAGAGTGTTCTAATTTACCACATATTTTATTGTGAATACTACATTTAAAAAAAAAAATTATTCCATTTGTTAAACAGCTACTATTCAAACAAGAAAATATAGCACTAGTACCTAATGAATAAGTACTAGTACTTAATGGAAAAGATACTAGTATCTAAAAAATAGATACTAGTACCATGAAAATAGATACTAGTACGGCTTATAGATTAAATGTTAAAACGGCTTGCCATACACAGCCCGGGAGGTTGCCGCTTGCTTGTAACCCACTTCTATCGCCATTTATTTTGACAAATATTTTTTTCCTTTGCAATTTTTAGGCGTGCTGAAGGGAAGATCGCCACTGGTTTAATACAGCTCGACATTAAATGTCATCTGAAGAGAACAAAAATGGTATAAGTAAGAGTATAAAGTAGGCCTATGTCCTCAGCACATAACTAAATACTATCAGTGCTTGTGTACAGCATCAAGCTATAATTTAATTTTTACACACTGACCATGAAGATCACAATGACTGGACTTTTTACTATGCCTTTATAGTTTATTTTCTTTGATTCAGAGATTTGTTTGTTTTTTTCCCTTGTCTCATGAATTGCTTGCCTGTATAGTTTGCATCATCAGTAAGGTGTATCATAATGCAGATTTTTAAACTATTCTTCATTTTTATTCACTCTTCTTCAAAACTGATTTCATTTCACACAGAATGTCATAGCTAATTTATGACCAGAAAAACAACCCCATTCATAACTGTTTATTGTTACAAATTATAACCAGGAAAAATAAACTGAATAATAAAAATTAAAATATTATAAGAAAAATAAATATAAGTTCAACACCCTTAAGAACTTTATTATATTTTAATTACATCATCATAGGACACATTTTATCATAATCTTTTTTAATTATCAAAACATTTTTATTTTTCATTTTAATTCTCTGCAAAATATCCAAATAATTTCATGCTTATCCTTTGCTAGATTTTCAAATACCATCAAAGTGCTAAACCTTCATTGGTTCAATATGAATCTACCAGTGAGAAGAAGCATTTTCACACTGTCTCAGTGGCAATGGCTTAAAGTGCTTTCCTTTTATCTGTGAGAAAATGCTTTTTGTACCCTGGCCCCTCTGACAAGCACTTCTCATCCTTAACCTATTTCCAGCACTGTGCAACTAGTCTGGTGTTTGACCCAGATTATAAACATTTATTACTGAACTAATAAACATGAAAATCTGGAAGAAATTAGGCAATGTTCACACTGTATGTGTGTTTTAATAACATGGCTAAGGAGCAAGTCAAATGTCTCTGAAATAAAACAACATTACACACCTGTTGCCTCCAACAATTGCAATACAAAACATTTCTCAGCAATCTCAGTTTGCTTAACCCCCTTTAAATCAGAATTAATGTGCATAAATGCCCTTTACTCTGGTGATATTGGAAACACCCCTAAAAGTTTAATATGTTTATTACACTGATTGAATGAGTCTAGCTTCACCATCTCATAGTAATAACATTATCTGACTAAACTGGATTTGGAAATAGTTAAAATAAAATGATCTAATCAATTGATTAACCATCTTTCTATGTGAATGAGTTGGTTGTAAAGGACTGTTGCTGAGTGCGGTCATCCAATCCTGGTTTGCGGGCATCTTGCGTTCTTCAGACTCCCATCCCACGTTTACTCATAAAAGAATCCTGGCTGGCAGGCCAGGCAGTAGCTAATCAGTTAGCTACTATTCGACAGCAGGCTTAACCCGGTCAATTCGGCCTGTGGATACTTCAACATTTCAACAGTTTCTACCCACACAGACCGCAACGCGTTGTGCAAACAGATGCTCTAGATCGCACACAATTTGGGCCTCTTTAGTGCAGTTTGCATTGCATTCGGGTAGCTTCGCACAGCTCCGTGCTACAGAAAGCGCTTTCCAGCAGCAGCAGACACCTGGATTTCAGCTGCCCGCAACGCGTTGTGCAAACAGATGCTCTAGATCGCACACAATTTGGGCCTCTTTAGTGCAGTTTGCATTGCATTCGGGTAGTTTCGCACAGCTCCGTGCTACAGAAAGCGCTTTCCAGCAGCAGCAGACACCTGGATTTCAGCTGCAAAAAAGCTATCACTGCAAGCCAGCACATTGGTTTTCAAATAAAACTGCAGTTTGGAATAGCAAAAGTCTCTTAATCTGTGTGCAGAATGGCGAGACCTACAAGGTAAGCGCGTTTTGTTTGTCTCCTGCTCTACAGCAATAGCAGGTTCGCACATGATGCGATCTGTATGTGGGTCTCTCCATGTTTGCTAAATGCTAAGTGGCTAACCAGCGTTTTTCTGCGCGTGGTTAAATTGCAATCCAAAACAGCTGAAATCACACATAAACACGTAGATTTCCATCTCTTTATACGTGTATAGATTTATTTTCATTGGAAACATGGCTACATCGGTTTCTGCATCCACAGACGCACGTATGCTAACCGCAAGCGGACAAAAAAGCGGGATAGTAGTTCACTCTGGTGGCTAATTAATGTTATGCAAAAACAACCAGCTAGCCATTATCGCCCAGAAAATAAAAACATTCGCTTTACGATTACCTCGTCATTTAGCGAAAGTGTGGTGTACTACTAAGGTATTGCGGTGGAAGTTTCGCGTGTTTTCCACAGTTAGCCCCATGAGCATTAGTGTTAGTTTAGCAGCGCGTGTGTGTTTGAGCAGCGCAATGCGCGCCATTACTTCACACATACGACTCGAGCCGTTTTTCCTGCAAACTTGTGTTTGTAATTAATGCACTTTAAGGTTGGGTCTGTTTTCAATCAGAAATTAAGGCCTCTAAGTAGGTAATCAACAAACGTGTTTATTTTTCGCGTTAAACATATTTAAATGCGCCCTTGTTGTTTTCGTAGCGTTTATATGAACCAACGAGCTCAAGTGACGTTAACACTGGCAACATGTTGTTTATCATCTGTCCGACTGTGTTTTTATTTAATATGCGAGCTCTCTAGGAGCTTGGGAAGGAATGTTGGTCTCGTCGGTATAAGTTATGGATTGAGGAGGTCCTGTGGGCAGTGGATATAATCTGACCTGCAGGGCCTGTAGTTCAATGCCCCTCTGCGAACACAAAGTCCCTCCTCACACTGCTGCTATTGGCATGGCAATTAACCTACTTCAACATGGCACCCCTGTCTCCTCTGCCCCTTCAGTCAAGCTGCACAGCTTTAAATAAAAGGAGTGACAGCTCTGTTGCTATATGGAGGATGAATACAACTTTTGAATAATAATAAATCCGCCACCATTTAAAATATTTATTATAGATTCAATACAATTAAGCTTGTTTTTTTTAGCCTAGAGAGAAGTTCTGCTGCATTCAAATCAGGTTGTTTTTAAAGGTGCAATAACCTGCCAATTTTTTGTTTGAGCTCTGACAAATAAATAAAAAAAATAACGTCAGCCAAAGCTAAATGTTTTATTGTTCATCCCACATTAAAAAGTACATTTGCAATGTAATGTACAAGAACATCATTAATTATTACATCATTCATTATTATTTTATGTTTATTGACATTGCATCGAAGCATGTAAATGCATTAATATTGTGCCATAAAAATATTCATATAGATCGACGACCCCTGTTGTGAACAAATGTTTAGGTCATAGATAATAAATGATTTATAAACATATTCTGCTGCATGTATGTTTGTTCTCTTGTGGGTCATTTACTTTTCCTTTCATGTTCTTTGTGCACAGGAATAAAAGGGTTGTCGACTATGCACAATTCCAGGAGTCTGACGATGCAGGTAACCAGGTTTGGAAAAGTCATGAAAGTGCTTAAAATAAAACACGAATGGAAAATGAGCCCTAATGTTAAATAATGACACCATGATAATGAATAGTTTAGTAGATGCAGTGTTGAATGTGCTTTGAAGTCTTGCTGCTTTCTAACCTGATTCAACTGAATGACTTCATACAGATGAGGAATATGGCAAAGAATCGGATCGACCTGAGAAAACCTCTGTAAAACGCAGGTCAGTCTGTTTGAATTATTAGAATATTGTTAAACAGTAAATATGTAGCATCTAAGATAGTAATGAAATCAAAAATGATAAATAGTTGTTGTAAAAGTGTGATATTTCAGTTTAAGCACCACTGTCATATTTGCATGTAATTATTTTAGCTCTCCTCCATTTGGAATGTTATTTATGAGCGGCATACAAATTCATTACACTGTTTTATTTTATTTAAATTCATGTATTTTGTCTGAATTATTTTATATACCCTTAAAAATAAGTGCTGTATCTCTTCTTATGTAGTGGTGATTCTCGAATCAAGGACCACAAGAGTAAGTAAATTTTTATTTTACTTAATTATTATTAATTTTTACTATTATTTTATATCAGGATTTGATATTTAAATATTTTATTTAAAAATACTATTTTATTCAGTTATTGAATATTCTGACACATTCTCTCATATTCCAGAGGATTTCAGTGGTGATGACAATGACTATGGGGAGGATGAGGAAGAGGAGGATGATGGTGGTGACAGTGATTTTGATGCTAAAGAGGCCAGCAGGGGGAGACAGGCAACAGCTAAACGGAAAAGGCCTGCAGGTATTACCAATATAAACACTGAAGGACTGCTTCATTCATTACATAAAGTCATTCAGTCATTTCTGACATCATGGATGGTTTAAGCTACTGTCTGTGCATTTGGCCTTATAATGTTCTTATATTTTAGCTTAATATTAAATTATAAATATATTATGTAAAATATAAGTTAAATGAAAATAATGGCTTGTATTCTTCAAGTCTGTGTTATTTGAGAATAATTGAGATACTTTTGTATTTAAAAAAATATATTTTGAATTAGTTTTTGTTTGTGTTTTCTGTTTTCGTTTAAATTTGAGTTAAAGTTGTAGTAATTGTGTAGTGTTTTTGTTATTTTTATTAGTTTTTAATATGTCTATAGTATATATATATATATATATATATATATATATGTCTACTCAGCTTTAGTTTTAATTATTTTAGCACATCAAGTTAAACTAAATGAAAATAAGAAATGTTGCTTTGGCAACAAGTTGATATAAAAGTTTTTTTTTTTCATATTTTATATCAGTTAAGTAAGGCAATTAAGTAAATATTGCTTAAAGTTTTTTCTCAATTAATTATTCAAATAGTAATCAGTAAAAATGTAAACATCCTAAATAAGGGAAATATAGATTTGTTTGACTACTAGTGTATAATGTTAAATATAAACATCCCACCTCATCATCTGTTAATCTCTATGTAATATGTATTGTAAATAATAGTTTAAATTTCATGCTTTTCTTCATTCGCTCTTAATGCTGTTAAAATGCAATTTTGTTCTTTTATTCCTTTTTACAATGTCAGTCTGCACTCAGCTGTAATGTTGCCAATCTAATTAATTTGCTTTTATTCACTTAACCACACTAAACCTCAGTAACATTTTCATGCCTGTGTTTGTGATTTGTTTATGCATTTTGCATACAAATGCATAGTTAACAAACTTTCAGCTTGTGTTAATTAACCATGCATCTGCTCTTTTGACGCACAGATGACAGTGATGATGATGGTAAGGTTGTGAGGAAGAAGGGCCGGCAGGTGCGTCAGGCTGCCACTAAAGCTGCATCCAAACAGAGGGAGATTCTCCTTGGGGATGGAGGAAGTGAGGATGAGGAGGGAGAGGAAGAGGAGGAGGAAGATGACAGTGACGTTTACACTGGAGGTATGAGGTGTATTATGTTAGAGACAAAATCTTTCAATAACATTGACATTCACATTTTAGCCAACAGTGAGGTACTTGTTGATTTTATTTATACTTCCCTCTTCTCCTCATTGAAGATTCAGGCAGTGATGAAGACTTCATGGCTGAGGATGACGATGATGACAGCGATTATGGCCGACCCAAACGGAAGAACTCAAAAGTGAGCAGGAGAAGCAAAGACAAGAAATCCCCTAAACCCAAGATAAGGGCTTCAGGTAAAGCCACCCATAATCCTACCATCAGAAAAGTCAATTGTAATACCTTCATAATTAATCACTTCCTGCTTTAATTAATTAAGAACTTCCTCCAGACGCCTTCAATTGTCACAGTTACAGTAATGACGTCAATGATCTTTTTCCAGTGACCCGAGGGCCCAAGAAGAGGAGAGGAAAACGTCAGACGAAGGTGAAGAGAGTTGTGAAGAAGGCCTCACCAAAAGCCGAAGATGAAGATATCGAGAGCAACAAGGAGGAGGAGGAAGAGGTGCAAGAGGAAGACAGAAAGGAGTCGCCCGCCCCCAAGAAGACGCAGGATGACGAAAGCGGCGCCGAAGGAGAGGAAAACAATGACAACGGAGAAAAGGAGGAGGAGGAGAAGGAGAATGAGAAAGAGGAAAAGGACGATGTTTCTGAGGAGGAAGCTCCATCAGGTGAAGACTGAGCTCTTTCGCCTGCTGGTGAACATGTCTGTTATCTGTTTTTCTTAATGAGGAGCAGTTGAATTGATTTCCCACAATACTCGAAGGGTGTTTTGGATGTTTGTTATGTCTCTCAGCTTGTAAATACCACATCTCAAAACGAAATCTGTAAAGTATCATCAGACCTATCCTAAATCTGTACGGTTTGGCCTAGTCCCCAACTGCGGTCTTTCATATTAATATTTATCAATGTTTCAATTATAGCTTTGCGACATTTTTGCCGAAACCGTTTTGCTACAGTTGACCTTCACGAAGATGATTTGCCCCAGAAAAATACAGATTATACTGTAGGCTCTGTAGTTTACTTTACGGGCATCTTAAACATTTTTCCAAATGTATTTGAAAAGAACAAAACTGCTTGTTTATTCCCAAACAAACCATTTTTTGTGACTTTTAATGTACATGATCTCATCCCAGCTGCGTTGACTGGTGAAACCACAGGCTTATAATGAGCATATACGCTTGTCGTCATGAACTGCACTGGATTGTTGTGGCTGCAGTTCAGTCACGTGATTTCCTTGCTACATCGACTGTACTTTACATAGCTGTAGTATGCTACTTTCTCCCACTTTCCGTGCAGTTATTTCTTGATTCAGTCTAGTAAATCAGCTTTTTTCCGAACTAAGATGACTTTTTCTATGGTTGTATTGAACCTCTTTCATGGTTGGCATGCTTTCATGTACGTGGTGCGAAGTACGTCGGTGGGCGGAGTCTCAGGCTCGGATGTAAACCTTCAGGATGAGGATGAGATGTCAGAAGTGAGCTAGTGAAAACCTTAATATTGACCTCCGTGATGCTTCATGTGTGCATTTTTTACGAATATTTGACGCTTATAGATGCCTTTTTAAATGAGTGGTCCGTTGAGCCATTAGAATGGTAAAAACGAGCTGAATTCAGTGCACACCATCCATAGCTTTCTCAGCTGCATATGACTATTTTTATTGCTTGTATCTCCATCCTAATCTGTAGCCTTTCAGTCTATATCATAATTTATCCAAAATAAATGTTTGTTTTAATTACGCTGTTCTGATTTTTGTAAAATTTGTTTTACACGGAAAAAATAAAATGTATCTTTAAAGAAATCTAGTAGTTGATGACCTGTCCTTCACTTTTTTACAGCATAAACGTCTGTTAGTTGTAATGGAAATGACTTCATAATGTTTTACTTAGCATCTTTCTGATTAAAGACTGTCAGCCAGAGGTTTTCTTCAAGTGCTGGATGAATGTAATTGAAGCACATTTCTTACAGGAGTTCTTACAGGTTTGAAGAAGACCAGAGAAGACTGATCTCTGATGTGCGGCTGTTTTATGTTCGTACAGTCCTTAAGGTATCCTACATGCTGTCTTTTATAACCAACACTACATCCCAGGACAGCTGAATATAGCCAAAAGTCACACATGCAATCAAAACAATAGCTTGAGAGAAATACTACTTTTTCTTTTACTCTTGTTTTATTTGTTTTCGTGCACGTAAGATGCAAAGATCTGAAATTTGCTTTTATATAAATATAAAAGTGTGGCAATGACCTCTAGCATTTTTAGGAGATTTCTCAGCAGTGCACAATAAAATACTTAAGGGTTGTCATATTTACCATTGTTTGGTAAATTTCCGTGGACAAAACCCAGTCATTTCAATAGGAGTTCATATGATCTGTAATTTTACATGAGAGCTCAAGATTTCCAAATGCAGATTTTGCAATGGATTCAAGTTGGTCATGCAGATTCATGTCATTGACCATCTGAAAGCTGCTTGGTTTGAAAGTGACTTCTGTGTGAGCTGTGCTTCATGCCTTGTTACACTACTAAATCAGAACGAGGGGAGAAATGAGCACAACGTGGCCACGATTTACTAAAATGAGATAACGGTTTAAGTCGGAACAAATTCTTATTTCATGGCCACAGTTTAACTGAAACAATAATTATTAATTTCTGATCGTGATGATAAATATATTTTTGTTCACATGTCATGAGTGGGGCTCTGTATTTCTGCAGTACACAAAAGGTATTTTAAAGTTTGTTTTGAATGTTTTAACTGCAACAACAACATTAGACCTCAGTGGCCTTCATTGTATGGACAAAAAAAAAGCTTTGGCTTGTAAAGAATAAAAAAGTAAAAAAGTTTGGATCAACATGAGAGTGAATTATTCAGCATCGGACCTCAATCCTAATTTGTCTATAGGGTGCACATGCTGTATTTATTTTGGCAGAACACATGAAACTTGCACAGCAGGGCGATGACATGGTGAACAATCATTTATTGCAAATGACTGTTTGCATTAGTTATCATGAGTTTATTGATTTCATGTGAATACAGTACTTCATGAACCTTCCAGCCCACGACCAGATTAACCAAGATAAAAAATGTTTTGAATGACTAGGAAAGTTCTAGGAATTTCTTCAGGTTGGTGAATAATTAATTGAGAGTTTAATATGGTATTTAATTTGGTGTTAATGATTTTCAGTCTTGGGTAAAGTACAAAACTTTATACATTTTATGTCATAAATTACTTCATTCCCCTCCTGTAATGAAACATTTCTTCACATTTGTTAGAGTCTTCTCTTCCAATAGTATTCATAATTTAACAGTCAGTATTATCTGCGAGAAACTGAACATCAAACAAACAAAAAATACATATATACCAATACCAAACATAGCAGAAATACATAACATATTTCATCACTATCTAGAGTTTTTGTTGTTTGTTTACACAAATATGATAATGAAAGCACATTGACTGTTTACTTTTGTATTAAGTATTTCCAGCAGGTTATGACCCATGAATGGTCTCATCCAGAGTCACATTTAATTGATTCAGTTTGTATTACAGCAACTTTCTGTTCTGGTGCGGCTTTCTCTGAAGCAGGTGGAGCAGGTGCTGGTGGCGCTTCCACCATGGCTGCTTTTTTAGATGCTCCTGGATGGTGAACACATCGAGACAGAGTCATATACTGTTGTCCAATTTACTCAAAAAGTATTAATATCACCAGTTAAGTTAGTAAATTATAACCATGTAATGTTGTTTTTACCTGTGAGATTTCTGTGGATGCGGTTGCACAGGACCACGCTGAGAAAGAAGACGAAACCGAGGCATCCGATGACCAAACCACACACCAAAAAACTGTAAGTCCCTTTTTTCTGAATTAGCTAGAAGAAATTTGCTCAGGGTTATTTACTTCCTTAGAAAATCTTTCCCAAATGTTAAAACGGGAGCCTAAGTACTTACTGATCCAACCAACACCTGCAACGTCATCTCACCCATTCCAGCAGTTGTCACTAAGACTGTTGTTGCACATCCTGAAGAAAAAAAGAGAAAGTTTTATGTGTGTGTGTGTGTGTTTGGTCTGGTTTGCTCATAACTGTGTATCCTTTGGCTTTAATAACAGCGCTTAATATGTGGGGGCGTGGTGGGGTTTCAGCAATCGACACACTGAAAGCTTGGGTTCTCCCTATGGCCAATCAATTCTAGGTCTACTTTTCCTTTCCTCCACAGCCAATCACGTCGGGCCCCCTCAATCCGCGGGCCCTGGGGCTTCAGCCCCACCTAGCCCTTATGTTAATCCGGCCCTGACTGTGGGGACCATCAGGAGAATCATAAGTCTATATTTATATATTCTTAATTTTAAAAAGTCAAAGGGAGTATTTAAAATCATTCAATATAATTACATTTTCAATATATATATATATATATATATTCTTTTATGAACATTTAAAATGTATCTATCTATCTAAAAATCTATCTATCTATCTAATTTGTTTTCCAATTAAGAACATCCTCTGATGTTTTGTCAAACTTTTGGGGTCAAGTTTGAATTTTTATAATAATAAAAACTGAGAAATTCACAAATTCATAATATAAAATAAGATATAAGATAATAAGAATTTGCAATATAAAGTCTGTAATATCTTTGTAATATAAATATCAATTCATAATATCAAGTCTGTAGTATTTATTTAATTAAGAATTATTTATTAAAATAATAATTAGTAGTAGTATTATGGAATATAATAATATATTATATTATATTATTATGGAATATAGAATATAAGAACAACAGAAAGTTAAAGGTCCCCACCATGATATAAAACATGAAGTATGTTTGTGTGTAATTTACCGTGGTACTCTAGGATGTCCTCGGTGTAGGCCACTAGGCAGGGGAAAACACTGCTGATGAAAAGCCCAAGCAAGGTCGTCCCAACAAACAGAAACACTCTGTTTGTGTAGAGGATCAGTAACAGCAGCAACGTTACAATCACACCAGCCTTAAGAGAGAGGATTCACATTCAACAATCCTAAATCTTTGATTCATTACATACTCAACAGCCACATGCTGTATTTGAATAGCTGATAGCAAACAGGGGAGCATGTATGATGGTAAAAACTTACAGGTAGTTTGGGTGAATGTGTACTCTATAAACAGCGATAATCAGCTATACTGTATTACAGTGTTTCATAAGAGATTACCAGGTTCACGCCGAGCAGATGCACAGGTCTGAATCGGTATGATAGCGGGATGGACACCAGTCGTCCAGCAGTGACGGCTGCCCAGAAGATACAGTTCAGGTATGCTGCCATTTTAGAGTGCAGCAACATGGGAGCTGAAACAGCGTACGTGTAAACAAAACCGGCATAGACCCCCTAAAAGTGAGGTTCAATAGTCAGGAATGAATATTAACTTGAAGTTCTCAAAAATATTCATAAAAATAATTAGCCTCATTGAGCTCACTCACCATAATGCCTTCCGTCATGAACAGCACCATACTGCCTAAGATGTGGATACCAAAAAACGTGACTGGTAACCCACTCAGGCTTCCATTCATACAGCAGCTGAAGATGTTTCCATGTCCTGCATGATGAAAACCTAAGGGGACCATAATAAAAAAAGGGAACAAAAAGCCGTACCTCAATAACTACAATGTTTTGAGTCAGAAGTTTGATTGCATAAATGGTTTTAAATGTTAGTTTCAACCACCTACACTACTGTTTGAAAGTTTAAAAGGGTCTAGAAATGTTTTTGAAATAAATTAATAATTTTATTAATCAGGAATGCAATAAATTGATCAAAAGGGACAGTAAAGACATTTTTACTGTTTACAAAAGAATTCTATTTCAAATAAATGCTGTTCTTTTAAACTTTTTATTAAAATAATAATTAGTAGTAGTATTATGGAATATAATAATATATTATATTATATTATTATGGAATATAGAATATAAGAACAACAGAAAGTTAAAGGTCCCCACCATGATATAAAACATGAAGTATGTTTGTGTGTAATTTACCGTGGTACTCTAGGATGTCCTCGGTGTAGGCCACTAGGCAGGGGAAAACACTGCTGATGAAAAGCCCAAGCAAGGTCGTCCCAACAAACAGAAACACTCTGTTTGTGTAGAGGATCAGTAACAGCAGCAACGTTACAATCACACCAGCCTTAAGAGAGAGGATTCACATTCAACAATCCTAAATCTTTGATTCATTACATACTCAACAGCCACATGCTGTATTTGAATAGCTGATAGCAAACAGGGGAGCATGTATGATGGTAAAAACTTACAGGTAGTTTGGGTGAATGTGTACTCTATAAACAGCGATAATCAGCTATACTGTATTACAGTGTTTCATAAGAGATTACCAGGTTCACGCCGAGCAGATGCACAGGTCTGAATCGGTATGATAGCGGGATGGACACCAGTCGTCCAGCAGTGACGGCTGCCCAGAAGATACAGTTCAGGTATGCTGCCATTTTAGAGTGCAGCAACATGGGAGCTGAAACAGCGTACGTGTAAACAAAACCGGCATAGACCCCCTAAAAGTGAGGTTCAATAGTCAGGAATGAATATTAACTTGAAGTTCTCAAAAATATTCATAAAAATAATTAGCCTCATTGAGCTCACTCACCATAATGCCTTCCGTCATGAACAGCACCATACTGCCTAAGATGTGGATACCAAAAAACGTGACTGGTAACCCACTCAGGCTTCCATTCATACAGCAGCTGAAGATGTTTCCATGTCCTGCATGATGAAAACCTAAGGGGACCATAATAAAAAAAGGGAACAAAAAGCCGTACCTCAATAACTACAATGTTTTGAGTCAGAAGTTTGATTGCATAAATGGTTTTAAATGTTAGTTTCAACCACCTACACTACTGTTTGAAAGTTTAAAAGGGTCTAGAAATGTTTTTGAAATAAATTAATAATTTTATTAATCAGGAATGCAATAAATTGATCAAAAGGGACAGTAAAGACATTTTTACTGTTTACAAAAGAATTCTATTTCAAATAAATGCTGTTCTTTTAAACTTTCTATTAATCAAAGAATCCTGGAAAAAATGGTTTCCACAAAAACATTTAAATTGTTTTCAATATTGATTATAATAATAATAAATGTTTCTTGAGCAGCAAATCAGCATATTAGAATGATTTCTGATGGATCATGTGACACTGAAGACTGGAGTAATGACTGCAGCTTTGCCATCCCAGGAATAAATTACATGTTAAATTAATACTGCTGTTCACTTGTACCTGTATCGTCTGGTTCAGACATTTCTGTGCCTTCTGGTGCTTTAGTCTCCATGGCCAGCTCATCTTTGTCCAGCAGTCGTGGTGTGCTGTTTGGGCAGAAGGGGAGCAGCTTCTCTTGGTACATCAACACAAAAACCGCAATCGGCACAGGCAACTAGGAGAGAAAAACACTGCGATCTCAGAGATCCAAGACCTTTTCTACACCACACACAAGGCTATGCATCAGCTTACATTTATGAGAGCCATGATCCAGAAGGCGTATGCCACGTTGGCCTTCTCCTCCACCGGCTCTGAGTGCGGGGAATTTTCAGTGTGGATTACAGGTGACCTGAAGCTGGATCTGAAGTGGTGAATTATCTCTGTGGCATTTGCTGTGCTATTACTGGCCAGGCAGTGCTCTGATATGAAAGGGTCTGCAATCAGGGGGCTCACCAGAGCACCGAGCCCAATGAAGAAGTGCAGTGCCTGGAAAGAGAGTGAAGACACAGACAAGAGACTCAATTTAGAGCTGTCAGTTTAAGATGTTCATTTAATCAAATTATTTATAAACTAAATAAATAATGCATTTAATAATGCCCCTATCCAAATTGCATTCCCCTCCCTAAAACCAAAAGAAAAAAAAGCATATTTTGCATTAAAAAAATGTAAAAATATGGTACTATTTTTTGTATTTTGTATTTTTTTGCTTTGTGACATTTATACTAGGACAATTAACCACATCACCACATAGAATTTGACCAGGAGCACCTCCTTGTGAGGTTTTAGACACTTTCTTACATTTCTTGTTTTCTTTTCAAATAATTCCATTTGAATTATGCTACATCTTTTTCTACTATGCAGGACCATCACTGACCAACAAATAAGTAAAATAAAACAAACACCCTTTCATACCAATACAACTAGTTGAAATAAACCCTGTAAATGTATGTATGGACTAGCACCTCTCCTGAGTGAGATATATGAAGACAAATGTCTTTCCTCACCTGTAGAAAGATAGCAGAGTCTTTCTTATAAATGGACACCAGTTGGATGTTTGCAATAGTGTCGATGATGCCCATCGCCAGGCCTGACACTGCCATAGCAACCGCCAGCAACAGCACATTATAGCAAAGTGGGATGATAGCAAAAACCACAGAGATGATGAGGGAGGAGAAGAAGAGAGCGATGAGGGCCCTGAACAACCTGAGAACACAAGGAAAACAGCTTGGATCTGTTAATTATCTCTAACATGTTTATTTCAAACATGTTTTGTTTCATGTTTAATATCGGTATCAAGAAAGCTTAGTGAGCACTGAGCACACCACTTGATATACCACAACATGATGTTCATCTGCACTTCATGGAGAGTCTTAAATTGTATCTTATTTATGTGCTTTCATGTGTCTGACAGCTAGTCAGAAGTAATGCTGCACGATTAATCAAAATAAAGATATGCGTTGCATGTTTCAGAGCGAAGCGCAGCACTGTGTTCTTACATATAAAAGAGCAGCTTTAAGGTCTCCCTGCTTTTTTCCCATCCAAATAAAAGTCTGAAGGTTTAACATTTGAAAATGAAGATATTAAGACAGCCATAAATATTATCATTGTAATTTTACAATAATGTAAAATAAAATAATTAAAATATTTTTCTTAAATAATCTTTTATTTTACAGTGAAATATTACAAAAGTGATGGGAGTGATTTATACTGTTTTTATTTAGTCATTTTTATTTTTGTATTTTATTTTTATTTGTTTATAATAATAATAATAACAATGATAATAATAATAATTGTATTTTTATGAATGAAGAAAAAATACAATTAAAATTACATTTTTCACACCAAGTGATGATTTTCTATCCTGTGGGTACTGCAAGTGTCCGTAAAATACAGTATGCATAAAACTATAACAAACATTTAATATGATTATTTTCAAATAGTTTTAATGTGATTTCAAAAAACATATATAAATGTGTATAACTTTAGTTTTTTAAAGGATTTTTGAAATAATTTTTTTTTTATAACATTATACAAATAAACACATGTAGGTGTTAGCTTCACCTTATGATAAATCACAGCTCAAGGGTCACAATTTTCTGTTTGTTTGAGAGATATGATTACAGTGAAAGCATATTTTATTGGACTGTGTTCAAATCACATCTGTTGAGGATGTCAAGAAGTTTCAGGCTGAAAGCTGACATGAAACATGGCAATAAATCTGTGTTAACCACATTTA
This sequence comes from Sinocyclocheilus rhinocerous, assembly GCF_001515625.1. Taxonomy (NCBI): domain Eukaryota; kingdom Metazoa; phylum Chordata; class Actinopteri; order Cypriniformes; family Cyprinidae; genus Sinocyclocheilus; species Sinocyclocheilus rhinocerous. Next base: position 128,227 of record NW_015631050.1, on the reverse strand, counting down.
ACCAAACATCTGAGATTCACAAGGCAAGGAGCAAACACTTGAAAAAAAGGAAAAGAGGGACTAAGAAGTGCATAAACTCCCCAGGCAGGAGTGTAATCGACTGAAAGCCTTTTACTGTGTCTAACATCTAAACTGAATCTAAGCCACACAGTGTGTTTCCCAAACAATGGAGCATTAAAGCAATGGAGAGTTTATCTTGATGCAGATGTCCATCTTTAGTGGACTCTTTTCCAGCAGAGACTCACGTTTTTGTGAAAACTCCTCCAGTCGAGCTGCCTATGAGCAGGCAGAGCTGCTGGGAGAAGAACACCCAGGTGATCTCCTGTAACGTGGAGCCAGTCTGGCATTTCAGATCTAGGATCGTAGGCCCCAGAAAGGCTATGCTCAGTCCAAAGCTGAAGAACACACTCCAGTATGTCAGTGTATATTGACAGTTCCTTCTGAAAAGTGTTAATATACGCTCTTCAATTAACATAGCGTGAAAATCTCCAACCAATTCCAATCACAGCTGTAGTTCTTTGAGTCCTGGTGTCTAGAAGTTTCTTTCAGTGGGTTTCAGATCATTTGCTTAGGTGACAGATCACAGAATAGATGATCATTTCCCGCTTTTATATTCCTTAATTCCTCCCGTTTCATGAACCTTTGTGCAATGCTTCTGAAGTTAATGTCTAGAAATCATCTCTCAACAGAGCTCTTCGAAACTGTCAATGATTTTCAGCTGAAATGTCAATGATTTTGATTCTCAATGAGAGTCGTGGATCAGAATGTGATAATCTGAACATAACTGGACCACTTATATCACATCAGCATGTTTTATGGGACATTATGTCTGCATGATCTCAACACCTACGAGGAAAAAATTCCTAAAAGAAGATTTCAAAAGGTTGGTTATAAATGCTGGCTCTTCAACTCGGTATCAATGCAATGTTTCAAGGCTTAAGTCATTGATTCATGTTTATTCTACAAAATAATCCAGAGAGCCAACGGGACAATCATTAGCTTTGTAAATTTACAAAGTGTTACTTATATATAGTACTTGTTAAACAATGGCTTATGAACCCATCCTAAGGCTTTGTTTGAAACATCAAAACCTATGCTTATAAGGTCCTGGTGAAGACCTGTATGTTTATATGTGTCCCTTTAAAGCAATAATGTAAATTCTCTCATCATTTACTCACCCTCATTTAGTTTCAAATCTGCATGACTTTATTTATTCTGCAGAATATAAAGCAAATATTAAATTCATTGTATTGTTTTTTTTAATTATTAAATAACGATTTGTTTTAAAATTCATGACATAAAAACACTTTATATTTCTATAACATATTACCATGTGTTATTGAATATTTATATGTTAGTATGTTATAGAATATAACATATTAACCACATTTAGAAATCATATTTCAATATGACATTTTGAAATCATATTAAATAATAATGACAATTCTGTCATCATTTATTCACCCTCACATCATTTCAAACCTATATGACTTTTTGTAAGAAAAATGGTTCTAAACAGTACCAGAAAAGGGTTCTTTAGCAATAGCAGAACCATTTTTGGTGCTAAATAGAACCCTTTTAATAAGGTTCCATAAAGAACCATGCTTTGAAAGTTCTATATAGAACCTATAGGAATATTAGTATATTTATATCATTAATATTAACATTATTAATATTATTAATTAAAATGGTTTTTTACCCCTCTATCTAATATCTTGTAGCCTCCATTAGTGGTTTACATTAAAACAAAAACAACAACAGCATGTTGTGTCAATTAGGTACTTTTTATTGACGTAGGAAATTGTAGCAAAAAATGTCAGTGCTCTTAACAACAGGTATTAGCTGAGTATATTAATAAATGATAATTGATAATGAGCATGAATAAATACATAAAGAAGTAAAACAAACTAGAAACAGAAAATAGATGTGATGAAGACCGAGTTCTAGTGAAATATCTTTACAATCCTTTATGATGCCTTTAAGTCCATCATTTTGGTGCGATTGAGTGGCATTTTCTCTTTGCAGATGATGAGGTTGAGGGATGCAATACACAATCAAGTTTAAAGTTACAGTATGTCTCTTCCATGTGTTTGTGTAAAAACAATTATGTTCATGAAGGCCAAAAGCAGAAAAAATAAACAGTATTCAGCTCTTCACAATGTTAAAAGGAAAAAGTGATATAAAGTCAAGGCATCATAGCTTTAATGTTTTTTTTGTGACTGGGTATGTTTATGCATAAACCCAAGTAATGATTAAAAAAATTCTAACAATTCAATATTTCTGTTACTTACTTAGTGGAGAAGAGGAGAGAAGTATCCTTAACTGCACAGAGCTGCTCACACTTACATGTGACCAAAAAAGTAAAAAGAGAAAAGAACATGTTTGTTTGAAAACCAGTTACAATTTTAAAGTTAATTTTGTTTTTAAATTAGATAATGAAATCATTTACCTGTTGAGAGTGTGTTGACAGTCAGTGTAGTTGGATCACTGAGCCCCAGAGAATCAGTAATGAGCTGCTTCAGCAATAACAGATTTGAAAAACAAAAAGGCGAGAATAAAGAACCCTAAACTCTAACACAAAGAACCATTTCCGCATAAAAGGGTTCTTCAGGATGCTACGGTTCTAAATAGAACCGTTACTTCATGTATCTTTAAAGAACCATACACACACACACACACATATATACAGTATATACTGTATATATATATATTACCATACACAACTAAATACTATATTTTGATACAGTATTTAAATTTTATATTAAAAAATATGATTTATTTTATTTTAATCTAAAGTTTTTAGAGATTAATCACATTTAGTTAAGTGTGGAAATAAATCAATAAAAATACAATAAAAAACTACAAGATTATATATATATAAATTACAACTACATTTGTTTTAAAATTCACACATTCAAGGACTCCCAAGGTTCCATGGACCTACAGGACCGCCAAGACCTCAAAGACCTCAAAGAACTCAAAGAACTCAAAGAACTCAAAGACCTTAAACTTCTCTTGTATATATTAACAGAGATTATTTTTTCTTGCATGTAATGCTTCATTACTGATCTCTTATTGTAACTTGCAACTTTTGGGATGTATATTGTTGAGCTTCCTTGAGTTCTGTAAAGTTTATATTGTTATACATTGTATATTGTACAGTGAGATTACGAAGAAACATATAAATTGTTTCAAAGCAAAAGTTCTTTAAGCTTTAAGTTCTTAATTCAAAAATCGAAATATGTGAGCCTGGACCACAAAACCAGTCATAAGGGTAAATTTTTTTTAATTGAGATTTATACAGATTTATGGTAGGAAATTTACAAAATATCTTCATGGAACACTATCATTACTTAATATCCTAATGATTTTTGGCATAAAAGAAAAATCGATAATTTTGACCCATACAATGCATTTTTGGCTATTGCTACAAATATACCCATGCTACTTATGACTGGTTTTGTGGTCCAGGACCATATGTTCTGCACCAAATCAAGCAACAGCACTACAATACAAAGTGTTCTCAAATCTGCATATCCTGGTTGCCTTTTGGGGACCCATTTGGGAGTTTGCAGGAACAGACGTGCATATTTCTCCTAGCAACAAAAACCTTTCAGTGACTGTCAACAGCCGAACCAGGATCCACTGATGCAGCTATTTTCAAACATTTCAATTGAGCTCACGCTCATATGCATGCTGATTTCTTCTTTATAAAGTCTGATTAGAATACAATAGCCAGTAATGCTATGAAACCAAACAGAGAGAGATCTGATTTAGGGAGCGTATAAAATGACCGTCTAAGATCTTAGAGGAGAGGAAGCTGATGACAGGTGTGTGTTTTTATAATGGACATTGATTAACACATTTAAACACTTTCTCACTTCCCAAAGCTAGGCCAAAGTGACTTATTGGAGTAATTGCAGACTAAGACCTCAAATACGTCTGACATTCTGAATGAGGATGTTAATTTTCAACATAGCTATCATTCTGTGAATTGCAGGATGTACTTTGTGATTATGGAGCTCTGAGGATAAGTAGTTACATTTATATCACTCAGTATTCGGCCTCAGTCATATGGCAGCATAGAAGTAGGAGGCCTCATTTGTCTCATCAGCATGATGCAGCTCTGAAGCATCAGTGACCAAATAAAATTGATTGCAAAATGATTGTCCAACAGAGGCTGCAATTTGTCAAATCCATAATTAGTATTAATGCAACGCCCTGTTGTAATCAGATACCGCATAGCCTACTGCATTTGCCTTGCAGTTTTGGCATCAAGTGATGTACTAAAAAACACAACGGGTAATTCATTTATCCACATTTAGTGGTGGAAAATAGTTTAAAACAATTCCTAAAGGAGCTATTCTTTTGTATTTATCAACAAATGATGGAGTAACTAATGTTCCAATATCCCTTGAGCGAAAGTAGATGTAACTGATTTTCGTGTTTCTCTTATTTGGTCAATGCAACACTGTCCAATACAGCCAGTCAGTATGCAACATTCAGGTTAATTATTTTTCAGGCATTCATTCAATACCACATATGGCCATGACTATTTAGACAAATATATGACGTGAATATGCAAGAGCATTGGCTATGAGCATCGGTTAACCACTGTTGCATTTTAATGACAGGATGATATGTGAAATGCAAAAGGTCATGAGATGTTAACATTTTGCAAATTGAGATGAGAATGGGAAACCTGTAATATATGATGCACAAACGTGTGTTTTCTTTGCCCTTGTTCATCTTGTATGGGATCCCGAATCACAAATAATTATTGGTGAAAATAACTGTTATTACTTCTTGTCTCCACTAGATGTCATAATATAGTGACATCTAATCAATGAAGTTGTGTGAAACGGTAAGAAATGATTTTATATAGTAACTGTACCTTGAGGGGCCATTTTATTATTAAATTACTCACAACTATTGCAAATATTTCATTAAATATATTCCACATATTTAATTAATATATTTATTTTTATATTACAGTTGTCAAATTCATAAATGTATTTAAATTTTTTTTAAATCCTTTAACTTAAAATCAGAAAATAGAAAACAGAAAATACAGAAGAAATATACTTAATAATATAATAATCATAAAAATATTATACAGTTTTTAAGTGCAGTTTTGCACGCTCGTGAATCATCTCACGACTAAGTGCAGACGCGATGTAAATAAGAGATTCGTTGTGCAGTTTAGAGAGCTTCATTGATTATAACAGAACTTTGTAAGATCGCGATAAACGAAGATGAGTGACGCTTTTTAGTTTTTAGTACACTTTCTAGGGTATAATCCATTCAGAATTTGTATGAAACTTTCGTTTTTACATAGGCTACACCCTGCAAAGTTTCGGGAATGACATCTGCATATTTATTTGGGATTCACTCTCGAAATAGCAGTGATCGGCAATGGACGGAACATAAAATATGTTGATTTAATTCTGGAACCGGTCCTGGCCAAACCTCCACAGACAGCGCGCGTCGCGAGCGAGATCTAATTTACGGACCAAAAGCGTGTGTAAACTTAATTGAGATTATACCAGTAATTTAATTTAATTTCCAGTAACGGACGGTAGAAAGTTCAGCAATGAATGGTGTGCGATTTATGACAGAATATAGTCCCACAACTGATGGTTTATTTTTTCCTCACGTGTCTCGCCTTTGGTAAAAGTTATTCTTGACTGTGGATTGACTGCTTTGATGCGTTGCAATACGGTAAGACATTGTTTTGATGCTTACATCAGAAAAAAAAATTTGCTTTTATTTATTTATTTCATATATATATATATATATATATATATATATATATATATATATACATTTTGTATTTTTTTCCATGCCACCCCCTGACTCAAGAGTAAAATGTCGCCCATGTCTGATGATATTTGGTATGGGTGCCACGTCACTGTTGTGCAGCTGGCATGACCCTCCTCCCCTGCCTGACATTTAGCAACACTTTCACTCCCAGCAAATGCACTAGTGTGTACACTCACGTAAACTGCGGATAATTAGAAATCTGTATACAGAATAATTGTTCGACTCTTCCACAGTGAATTTTTATTGTCTCACGCAGTGAATCTTTAAATATCTTCCATCTCTCTCTCACACACACACACATAGTCACATACACAGAAATACTCTGCAAGTTTGTAATTAAAGCTGTATAGTTACAGCAGGGGTAGCATGGACCTGACATTTTCCCAGTCTGGGGGATTTCCAAAGGACAGGCTGACATTACTAAACACTCAAAGGGGATCTCATGCTCGTTGGCATGACCTTGATATTATCTGTGCTCCACTCCGACCAAAAACCAACATGAAGAATGAAACATCCAAATCTGAGGAGAAGATTAAGCAATATCGCATGAGCTACAGTGCTGTTTCAGAGTCATTTCATCAGATAATGAAAGAAAAATAATCAAGAAAACCAGAACTAATGCCTATTGGTGAAATATTACTCTGAACAGACGTTATCTTCACCAAACGCTCTCCAGTGTACAATACAAGGCACAAAAAAGCCTTCCCAAGGCTTTAAAGGCAATAAAATCGAAACGAGATTTTCCAACATCCATCGCACAGACCTCAACCACAACAAATCAATATATTCCTCCTTGACACACCAAGGTAGACTATCTATCCTACCGCCTTGAGGCAGGAGCAGCACCATATCCTATGCTTTATCTGAAACCCAATTCCCCTCCTCCAAACAAGATAAATGAGAGGCATGAGATGGGGCTACGGTGGGGCTGTTTGCAGGTTGATTACAGGCAGACTGTTCTGTCATAATTAGAGCTCTATAGACTTCACTGTGCTGCTGCTCTGTGCATTTGACTGAGATTGAATGGAGTCCTGAAACAGGAATGCATCTTTTACTTTGCACACTATTATTGCTCTATCATGTTTTAGCATGCACCTTTTTGTCTCAGTATCCCGCTTTAGTAACTTAAACTATTAGCACTGTAACTGGATAATGCATCCATTCTGTATGCATCCTGAATCATGTTTGAGTATATAAACTATTAGCATTGTATTATGCTTTAGTATCCAAATTATTAGCATTGCATCATAATTTAGTATGCATCCTCATGTTTAATATATAAACTATTAGCACTGTATCATACTTCAGTATATAAACTATTAGCACTGCATCATGCTTTAGTATACAAACTATTAGCATTGCATCATACTGTAGCATGCATCCTGTATCATGCTTTAGTATATAAACTTTTAGCACTGTATCATACTTTAGTATGCACCCTTATCATGCTTTAGTATACAAACTATATAAAATTCTTTAGTATTCAAACTATTAGCATTGTAACATGCTTTAGTATACAAGCTATTAGCACTGTATTATACTTTAGCATATAAACTATAAGCACTATATCATTCCTTAGTATGCACTAAGTATCATGTTTATGCTTTAGAATACAAATTATTAGCATTTCATCATACTTTAGTAAGCATCATAATGCTTTAATATACAAACTGTCAGCACTGTATCATGCTTCGGTATGTACACTTTATCATACTTCAGTATACAAACTATTAGCATTATATCGTGCTTCAGTATGCACCCTTTATCATGCAATAGTATAAAAATTATCAGCACTATCATTCTTTAGTATACAAACTATTTGTACTATGCATTAGTACACAAACTATTGTATCATACTTTAGTATGCACCCTGTATCATGCTTTATTATACAAACTACTAGCATTATATCATGCTTCAGTATGCACCCTTTGTCATGCTTTAGTATACAAACTTTTTACAATAACATGAAGATGCTCTGAAGGTTTCTGAGAGGTTTAGATTGTGCTCACACACAGCCGTCTGGCTGAGAGAAGATAAGTTGGCCATAATTTTGACGAGATGCCTCTCGTTTTTGGCATCCACAGCAGCCACGATTTGTTCTGAGCCTTGTCTTTTAGGACCACATGAAAAACACAGTCCCACTGAACATCTCCTGCCAAATGCCCCACAAAACCACACTTGCTTATACACAATCTAGCAAGCCTTTTGTAACAGATCTAAAGCATCCAGAAATGCTGCATAACGCTTTTTATATGCAAGCAGGGTCACTTTAATGATCATCATTTCCAAATAACCTTGAGCAGCGAGTCTATCGTAAAGCCATGACCAGATTACCAGCGCCTCTGATGGATAATGAATAATTATAGCTTCAGGCCTGGTTAATTATTGACGGTTTTGATATGTGAGGTGAGTGTCAATGGATGGATATGAAAATCTACATGCTGCTTGATCTCATAGACTGCTTGGATGGGTATTCTGGCCTGCTGATAAGTCTTTCATTACAACACCCTCTCGCCCCCGGAGCCTTCATCCTCCCCTGCTCCTCCTCCCCTCCCCCCGGCTGTGTCCTCGCTTAAAATAGAGCTACAAACAGACTGGACCTGACCAGACTGACAGCTGAGAAAGAGGGAGAGCGGGAGAAGAGAGGGAGAGAGAAGAGAAATGAACTCCCACTAGATAAGTGCACAAAGCATCACACATCCTTCTGTACTTACACAGCTGAAGTCGAGTGGCTTTGAGCTTTGAGGTCATCTATATGCCAGTGTTCACACCAAGAACGATAACTATAACAATGACTATATTAGCGTCCATATTAGCTCTGCAGTTTTGTCATCTGCCTCTTTAAATGCTTGAGCTCTTTAAAATTGGTGGATTTTGATTGGCTGCCGATGTTTTTATCATTCATCGGCTGGAGAAAAATTGTTTTCAAAGTGATTCCAACTATATCATTTTTCTGTGCTTTTAACATTATAGTTGTGGTATGGACTTCTGGCTATTCTTTAAAAAAAAAAAAAAAATGTAACTATATCTTTAGCGTTATCATCCTTGGTGTCAATATATTTACATCTTTAATGACTTAAATTTCCATCTTTTCCTCACACAATCATTTTTATGCCTTTGGAAGACAGTACACAAGTCATATGAACCACTTTTATGGTGTTTTTTTCCCCTCATTTGCTTTTATTATAGGTGTATTAAAGAGAGAGGCCATAACATTTTACAAAAATTCACTTTTTGGGTTCCACAAAAGAAAACATGAAATTGAGTAATTAATGACATTTATTCACATTAAAGTGCAATGTAACGAAAGAAGCGACAGATCTATTTTTTTCCACATTGTGACATACAACCAAGTGAAATGGATTATTGAAAAAAAAAAAAAAATGAAGGGCAGGACTTCTTCTTGGTTCTTGAGCTTGTAGTCATGATTGCAGAAGTGGATTTAATCAGAAGATCCCATGGATGAATCATTCACAATAAAATCATTAAGAAAACACATAAGCCTATGTTTTAAATGTAATAAAATACAAGGTACATTTTTTCATTCTGTGTGGGAATGTGAAGAAGTGCAAAAGTTTTGGGATGGGGTGATTCAGTATGTTTCTCAGTTTACCTCTTCTCCGATTCCTTTATGCCCTGTATTGTGTGTATTAAGTATTTATGGAGACAATTGTTCTTTATCTAGTAAGGAAAGAAAATTAGTGGACTTATGTCTACTACAAGCCAGACGTTCTATTGCCCTATGTTGGAAGAATGCTAATTGCCCTTCCCTTGGACTATGGTTTAAAAATTGTATTTCTAGCTTGGCTCTTGAGAAACTTACATATGTAATAAGGAAAAAATCCTCGGAATTCAATGATATCTGGAAGACATTTTTGAACTTTGTTAAAGAAGGAGATATTGATGAGGCACTAGATGTGTGAAGATATGTAATATAAATATAACAATCAGGATTGTATTTATTTATTTATTTTATTTTATTTATTTTGCCTGCCAAGGCTTTGTGGTTGTGGGGATGGGGAAGAAGGTTTGATCATAAGTGTTCCTTGTTTACTTGTAAACGTTTTGGAAAAGTTAATAAAGATATGTTTAAGAAAACACATAAGTTGAATTTCCAATTCATGCCGACTTTTTTAGTGGTAACCTAAATTAGGCCGCTCATACCAATGCATGCAAGTTTGAAAGGTCATTCAACCCCAGGCAAGCAAGTCATTTCTGTCCAGAGATCTTACAATTAGTTTATTGTAAGAGACTTAACATAGACCAAAAATGACAAGTAACCAAATACAAAACTACAGCAGAAAGGCGCCACCAACCAAGCCTAACGGACCAGATCATGTGTAACAGGATTTCTTCTCTCATTTCACTCCTCAGTCAACAACGTGAGGCAGGACGGCAAGAGAGGGCAAAAAATGCAGGAAAGGTAACTTGCAAGAGTGCCGTCCTTGCAGGAATTTGGCACACACGAACAAAGAATTACCTCCAAGAATTTGCAAACAAAAATGTCCACTTTTTTCTGCATCGACACACAGAAATCACAAGCTGACAAAACAGGCATTCAGTGACACTGTCAAATTTGTCAAGTAGTTTTTTCCATGCATTACACTCGATCTTTCAAATGTCATCAAAACTCAGAGCTTCACATCAAAAAAAGTTGTTGAACTTGATCGAACCGAGTGCAGAGCCCAGAGGCACGCGGCTCCTCGGGGGAAGCGGCTGGTGAAGTTGAGAGTGCTGGAGGACTCACATGGCTAACCTCAGTGTACTCGCTCTCTCTCCTCACCTCAGCCCTGCTGCCAGCTCTCTAGCCAAGCGAGACAGATCACTCCCAGCAAATGCTAGTAGAGGGAAAATGGGAGAAAAACAAAGATCGGGGGTAACACAAGAGGGATTCGGTGAATGGGATAAGACAGCGTTTTAAGATGGTTGGAGAGAACTTTGAGATAAGACTCGAGACATTCCCATATTTAGCACATACCCGTATCGTGTATCATGAGCAACAAAAAGGACAGACAAAGGAATATATTACATTGCTGCTTATTGCGTCACAGTTTTTGAACAAGGGGAGGTGGAAGGCTTTTGATATTTCGGAATGGACGAAGCATGAGACAATCCACTTCACATTAGATGCAACAAGCCTGTTTTCCCCTCACTCGCTACCTCTCTTAGTAGGGTAGTGTTGAGCGTCTTAGAAGGACCCAGTGAATAGTAATGAACTAAGCTTGTGTGTCTATTTGACAGAGCAGAAGAAGGGGGGAGAGGTGGGGGCTGTGCAGTGTGTGTGTGTTGCAGGGAGAGCTGTGAGAATAAGGCAGAGGGATGCAGAGGAGAATGGAGACAGCCTTCCCATTCCTCCACTCCTCCCCTCTCACTTCTGCTTTTCCCTGACAGAGGGAAAGGTGTTCTGAAGATGTACTACTGAATTCTTATGTAATCTAAATTTTTTTTGCCCTCTTTCCCTTTAGTTTCTTGACAGGGGTCTGCCAGGTTTCTGTGAAAAGCGGCACTGAGAGGAGAAGAGTTGTGAAGATGTACTACTGAATTCTTTGTGATATCCATTTTTTCGTCTGCTTTTCCACCAGTTTCTCAGCGAAGATATGCTGGATTTCTGTAAAACGAGACGCTTCAGAGATTCTAGTTTGAAGAAAGAGAGAAAAAACAGAATGAATTCACCTCAGAGAGGCAGAGTACCTGCACAGAGCCCCTCGCTGCTCTGTGTTCCTCTACCCACCTTAAGGGGCACCAGAATGGAAAAGACTATGGAAGAAAACATCATATTTGGTAAGAATAAATTTTTAGAAATTTCTCAATAAAAAAAAATATATATGTATGTATACACACATGTATATATATATAGTTTTGTTGCAATTAAAATTTTGATGTCATTAAAATGTGTAGTTCGCTATGCCTCGTTCTCAACAGTTGGGAGAACGATGGAGAATCTGCCTCCCTCCTCATGAAATGCCACCCGATCAGTCTTGCTTTTACGTCCCACCCCTAGACTTAAATGTTGTGCCCTTAAACAGGTGTTGAACCCTCTGTCGGAACGCTGATAAACACATTTGTTTTCAGATGAGATAATTCACCTAAATACGGTTTCTGGTGCTCCTTTCCAGAGTATGAAGAGTGCAACATCCGGTCTCTGTGTAACTCAAATAGCAGTTGTAGTGTTGAGAAGTGGGGGACACATACAGTAGCTCTCCCCTTCCCTCTGCATGCTCTTCATCTAAGAGGCAATGGCTCAGAGCCAAAACTGAAGCACAAGGACTCATTGAAGAAAGTAAGAAAGATACTTGGTTAAAGATGGGGCCCGTTCTCACCCTTGTTTCATATTTCATTGTGCCATTTAAAAATGTTTTGAATTTCTTGTATTCTTTCATGTCACAGAAACATTGTGACCAAATTTAAAACAATTTGATTTTTCAGGCTCTCTCGGTCCCATTTTTCTCACATCATATGCAGTTGGTTGCCCATTTCCTCATCCTCAGTCTGGTGAGCTACTCATTTGTTTAATATGTTTAATGTTTTTAGCGTCCTTCATTATGTCTTTTTAATACATACACAAACAATGAGTGTGCTTTATGTTACATTAACAACTTCCATTTGACCGAGCAGTGTAATGTTTTTGTCTAATTAGCTTTCATGGGATGTGACTTCTATAGTGATTTGGTAGCGAGTCAGAGTTAACAGCCAATCAGAGAGATCGTAAGAGCCTCTAAACACACTGTTTTGCTGTGTTGCACAGGCTTGGCATAATGATCATTTGTGCATGTGTCTGTTATAATGTGAGTAATTAGAGTTATATCAAATGCATAAACCTGAATCACTTCATTTAACTCACTGGCCTGAGTAAGACACAAATCTTTCCTTGTCCCTTTCCCGAGGCTGAATTATAATGCATGTGAAACAAGCCTGTCAGATTACAATTGTATTCATATATCTGTCACACAAGTTATTCTTGACAACATTTTAATTGGCCTGGTTTGCTGCTTGTTTAAAGCTGTCACCTACAAGATATAAAAACAGAGCCATGGTTCTGTGATTTACTGCAGTTGTTACTTTTGCCATTAGTTATTCTATTTGAATTAGTGTCCTTGAATAAGCATCAGAAAGGGGGCGACAGCCTTGACTGCCGGAGACTTAATGAGCTCACACATGCACATTGTTGCTCATATCAGTGAAGGTGTAGAGTATGCATTCGATATTCAAAATATAAATTGTACCACCACCCTAATGACTGGCTATTAAACAAGGCTTTAATAGACTTATTTTAATAAACTTATTTTATTCCAGTTAGTGGCCAGGGTTACATTTTTAAATGTTATTTAAGATTTTAATGTTTTTCATCAAATATTGATATGTTACCTTATTTTAGCCTTTGGCAATTAATGAAAATAATTTTAATAGTTTTAGTTAAAAATAAGAACATTTTGAATAGGTTTACATGTATTTTCACAGATATGTTACACTCAGTGTTGGGAAGGTTACTTTGGAAATGTACTAGGTTACAGATTACAAGTTACTCATTCAAATGTAATAAGTAGTGTAACTATTTCAATTACTTTATTAAAGTAATATAACTAATTACATTTGATTACTTTTCTACATTTCTAATGAATGGTTTCAACTGTTAATCATTTTCAAACATTTACTCCAGGCAGCATTAACCTTACAGTAGTGCTCAACACTGATTACTGGCAGACTTTCAAAATCCTTCTTCCCTTAAATTAAGATTATAATAATTGAATTTTAAAGCACAGTCACCACAAAATCAGACTTTAGCACCTCTTTTTTTACTTTGAGATAATTCTGATTTTTTTCCCCCAGCACTTGGATGCATTTTTGTCACTCGCCATGGTGGCAACTCTCAGACAGGTTGTAACCTAAAAAGCTTTCAGCAGCAATGTGGACTGATGTAATTGGCAGATGTGGTGCGCTGCAAATTCAAACAAGAATAAAGCAATCAAAATAGCATCGCTTTACTAAACAACCTTCAAATGGCAGGGGGCATTGTGCACATCAAAAACAGGCAAAGCATCAAATTAATATTATTCAACATATCCTAGTTTTTCAGAAAAAAATTTCATATGCAATCCCCCTTTGTAATCGTTACCATTTTCATAAGTAAGTGTTTCTCAGTAACTGTAATGGATTACAGTTACATATATATGTAATTAAACTACATAACATTAAGTTACATAACTAATTACTCCCCAACACTGGTTACCATCGACATACGTACAGTAAATTAATTCAAATGTCACTAAAAAACTGCTGATATTGTGCAAATTCCCATCATTCTCCTGTGGGAGTTTGCATGGCTGAGTTTACACGTTCCCTCTTCACCCAATGTTCTTAAACCTTATTTTTCTGCAAAAGCAATTTATAGCTCATATGCTCCAAATAATACGCTGTTCATAATACAAGGAAAATTAGGGCTTTTCTGCAGCTAAAATTTGCAATTGCTAGCTTATGTTCCTCCAATTATCAATCTGTTCTAGTCTATTTGGAGAGACACCTTCATCACATCCAGAGAGGGGTTTCTATTCGAAGTGTAATGCTCAGATAATGAGGTAGGAAGATATGCAATGGCAGTATGAATATTGTTTGTGATGTGTTGTCATGACACACACAGGTGTCTTTTTCCCATTCTGACCGCACCGTGTTGTCAGAATACATTAGGCTATGAATATAAAGGTTAATCAAATATTAATCAGCTCTGATACACAGCGGAATTGATGACATGTGTAGACTCTCTCTATAATCAGCTCTTTGCCAGATATTTATGAGGATGAATGGGCAGAGACGACCAATGTATTCTTATTGAGAGAGAGAGAGAGAGAGATGCAACCATCAAAACTGACCATCTGCAACACAGAATATGAGACTCACAGAAAATAAGCAACTGTATTATTCTGAACTAATAAATGTTGTGGAAATATGATGCTAGCATTCATATAAATATTTGTTTTGCCAGCATCTTTAGTCTTTGCCAAGAACTTACTTAATTGTCGCAGTCAGATATTGACAACCGCGCTGATTTTCAGACCCCTCAGCACAAATGCGAGTCTGACATTGCCTTTATAGAGCAGTTCAATAAACAAGAAGAAAATACTGAATAACTTAAATTTTAGACACCAGTTAGTTTGTCTGTCTTTTGCTTGAATGTAGCTTGTCTTCCATAATCAGACAGTAGTGACATTGCTGAATGAATCAGTGTTTTTGAACCAATTAGTTGAGGAAATTATTCAATGACTCAGTCGTAAAGAGTCACTTGTTCCATTCCTGAATGAATCATTATTTGGAAAAAATCAGTTCAGTTAAGTGAATGAATTAATGACTCACTCATGAAGAGTCACTTGTTTTGTCCTGAATGAATCAGTGTTTTGAACAAATCAATTGTGGGTGTGATGCAATGACTCAATCATAAAGAGTCGTTTGTTTCCTTCCTGAATTGAACAGTTGCTGAATTCTTAAAAACATACCCTGCGTCCCAATGTTCATACTATCCATCCTAAAAAATATGTGACATTAGAATAAGTGTGTCCCAAAGCATAGTATGTTGAAAAGTGTATGCCAAAAGTCCCCGGATGGTCTACTATTTCAGGTCGATTTTTGAAGTGTGGATCCGTGCACACTCTAATGGCTAATAATACCCACAATCCATTGCGCTTTGACGAATGATTCGGTTGAGAACTACAAACACGAATAAAAAGCGTAAAAAAAAACTACAAACATGGTGGATGTGCGCAACCGACAGTTAAGTAGAGAGGTTTAGATAAAGGGGTTTGAGTTACTAATCAACATTTAACCTGGTAAAAAAAAAAATATTTATTTAATGTTATCTGTGTTATATTTCATCTGCAACAGCAATGTAAACTTTTATAAACATCTGTTTGGTCGTTAAATTTTAAATGCGTCATTATGCAGAAAATATGAGCAGAGTTCTCCGCATAAAGATCTACAGCTGGCAGATCAATGAGCTACTTCAATTCACTCCAGTATGGTATGAAGTTAAATGAAATGTGGAGAATGTTAACTGTGACGAGATGATTGACAGGCCAGTTTTCAATGACAATGTCCATTAAAGACGCAATTGTATGACGTGATAGTATGTCCCAAAGCTTGCCTACTCTTCTACTACACACTCAAAAGTGTGTACATTTTCCTCACCAACAAAGTGCATACTTTAAGGGTGTAGAATAAGTAGGCACATTGGGACCCAGCAAGTCACTTGACGCCACCCACTAGATATAAAGTGCAGAAAGAGTCACTGTAAAATACACTACTAATGCACAGCCTATCTGGAACACTTAGCCAATCATTTTAATTCCGTTTTTTATTATAATAATTTAAAGCATAAATTCTAATATGAGGAGACATTAACATTAGCAATACTTTTTGGTGTTTCTTTTGGGATTCTCAAAACACCCATTTATTTGTGTGAATAAATCACAGCACCAAGCACAGAGCTCAAAACAAAAATCAGATTATAATGTGCCATTTTCATCAGGCATTTCATTAGTGTCTGAACGGCAAGTTTGCTTAACTGTTTATGCGTAGATTGTGTTCATTAATCAGATCTGCTAAACTCCCTTGAGCTGTGATGTAAAAAGTCTTTTGGCAGAGGCAGAAAGTCAGCTAGACTTCTGGAGTCTAATTGTAAATTGAATGTTTACATAATCCCCTCAGCATTCACCAGGGCCACTGTGGAAATCACAAAAGCTTTTTGATTAGTGCTGTACCTTTTTATTTCTTGGCATCGTTACAGTGTCTCATCAAAGACTGTTTGGAATGTTCTTGGAGACTAATGGACAAAAACACATCTCGCTACTTAAGTGTGATGAGGAACTCACAGAAGGTTTAGTGCAAGAAATAAAAAAGTAAACCCATACATAAATCAAGAGAAATCCCAGAATTTCCCCCAAGGAGAAACTTTAAAAAGAACAATGAGATACAAACACTTTAATCCTCCCAAGCCAGAAAAACTGAATAATAATCTCTCTTTTGTTTAATTATTCATGGTGATGTGAGTTTTTTTCTCTCTTTAATCTTCTCTGCAAACTGTAACTTGGCTCAAGTGGTTTAAATAGAATCTGTTTAGCTGTGAAAAAACAGTCACGTAATAAAAGAACGGAAACACGGCAAGTCTCATGGTGGTTTCACCTCAGAACTAAACATGTGTACAGCCTGCCTGATTCAACTCAACACTACTGTGCCTTATGGCTTTCTATTCCTATGTGATTTTGATATGGTGTCTCATGTAGGGTTCAAAGCCATTAGGTACAGAGTGGCTTATCAACAGTGGATATAATCAATCCAATATATAGGCTATCCAGAGCCAGAGTTCAGGCACAACTGTCTGTTGAATGGACTAACATGGGCTATTAAACAGGACAGGAGAGCTGAGATGTTTCATTTACAAGAAAAACACAGCAACATAATAATGCCTAAATAGATAGCAGTGTTATTGTTTAACTGAGTGTCAGTCTGCTCCAGTCTCAGGCTGTCTGGGTGAGCATTGGGGTGATAGTATATTCACATTTGCCCTCCCTTGCATCATGGTTTCCCGGGAGAAGAGATGCATTCATTTGAGAATGAAAAGAGAAAAAAATTAAACAAAAAAAGATGAGAAAGAGAAACACTGAGAGACGGGATGGGGGGAGGGATGTGGGTTATGCATGTTGATGAGCGAATGAATGCCACTAATCTGGGCAACAGGCAAAGCATTGCATTTCCAGAATAGAGAAGCGGAGTGACTCAGAGTTCATCCACTAGGGATGCACCTTAGTGGTGAAATACACAGCATCTGTGCCTGCGCCTGCCAGTGACATGAGGGAGACAGAGCGCAGTTGTGATGCAGGGCACGTTTACTGTTGGCAGATCCTTCTGGACACTTGAATCTTATTAAAGTGGCTTGTAGTACACGATAATCCTTTTGCTAGAAGCCCTACGGAGTAATGTATCAGGCAGATATAAGTCTGGTGAATAACCAAAATGCAGTCTATAGCCAGCATGGAATTGAAAACCTACAGTCTGTGAAGAATAAGAAAATTATTTGCAGTTTGTTGAAAGGCAGTTTTGAAGCAGGCATCTGCCTTTTATCTGTAAAATACAGATTATATCATTCAAATTTTTGCCTTGCCAGGGGAAAACTGTAAT
Source organism: Sinocyclocheilus rhinocerous (assembly GCF_001515625.1). Taxonomy (NCBI): domain Eukaryota; kingdom Metazoa; phylum Chordata; class Actinopteri; order Cypriniformes; family Cyprinidae; genus Sinocyclocheilus; species Sinocyclocheilus rhinocerous. The sequence goes on along the minus strand of NW_015631050.1, from coordinate 110,241 downwards.
TGTGGATCTCTGGAATACTTGATTCTTATTGCAGCAATGAATGGTTAAATTATTTTGTATGACCAATAAACTGGATATTTCACCATGGCAACATACCAGAGGTCCTTTTCGGTATGAAAATGGAAGTTGTGATCATCTTTTCTTCCCTTGTGTTAACATTCAAATAAAAAGTACATTGACTTCTGAACAATCTCTTATGAAAATTAACCATGGTTTTATTAGTAAAAGTGTAGTAACAATGCTTTTTTTTTTGGCAGATTGATTACCATTTGCATAACCACAGTTCTACTACAAATTTAAACTATGTTTAGTGTAGCAAAACCACGGTTAAAAATGCTTTAAAAAAGTGCTAAAAACTTGTTTCCGGGTTTTGGCCTACAAAAATGTCCTCCCTGCAGCAGTTTGCTGTTTTTGATCATTTGACTTTAATGTGCTTATTGGCTATGGAATAGATAATGGACTTTCTTTCGTGAGCTTTACGCCAATCTAAGTAAGAAATAATTTCATATCAGTATTTTAAGTTCATGTATTTATTTAGGCCTATTTGGTAAGTATTAGTCTAGTGTGATAAAACAGGATAGCCTAATGTACAGTCAGCAGGTCATTATCACGTTACATATCACGTTTGATTTAAATCTATTTTATGGTTAAAATACAAAAACATGATATTTTTGCAGTTCCCATTTCACTGAAGAAATGGCGGGAAAACATCCAACCTGTGACGTTGTCATGAATCATCATCAGAGGACGTCGGGTCAGCGCGTGGACGTTGAAAAATATTTGTTTGCCAACCGCCATAAAACTCCAAAAGAAGAAGAAGAAGAAGACACTGAAATACTAATCAGGTAAAGTGGCTTCACTGTGTACTTTGTCCACAGTAAATCGCACAACAGTTTCTAGCAAGGTGAGTTAGTAAATATAATCGGCTTCATTAATTCACAGGTTAAACAAGCCACTTGTTTGCACGCTAAAACACATGACCAAACACACTAGTAGATTTCTATTTAACACATGCAACCCACTTATGTTATTCACCCTAAATATGAATTAATGTCCGTGTATATAGTTTACCTTGACTTCTCTGTTGATCTAAACGTGGAAATTCGTGTTTGTAGTATTTTTCACGGCCACGTGAATGAATCAAGGCGTTTCTGAGCTGTTCTCGCATATAGGGAGACCCCTGTGAGCAGCTGCTGCTGGGGGTGACACGGCTGTTGGACACTCAAAACTTAGTGAGCTCACTACTTAAGACAGTTTTCTGGAAAATAAAGCCGACGTTTCATTGACCGAACATCGGAAATCTTTTCCTCCGGGCCTGTGTTTTCAAATGCATTGGCTTTCCACACCTGACATGCCGGTGTTTGTGGAAGACCCCGCTCAGTTCTCCAAAGACAGGCTGAAGTCGGAGCTCATAGCGCATAATGTGGATGTACCTCCACCGGAGAGCAAGAAACACGCTTATGTGGAGCTTTATCGCAAACATGTGAGGACAAACAGCACAGATTTCTCTAGCGATGAAGAGGAGGATCATCTCCGTGGCAGCGTGAGTTTAGCAGCTGTGGAAGTCACGTTATTCATTCCTGAAGACTATCTTTCTGCCCTTGAAAGTGTTTTGATAAGCAAGATGTTTCACATCATGCATACAGATTTTGAAGGATTCCCCAAATATGTGGAGCTTTATCTCAAACATGAGAGGACAAACAGCACAGATTTCTCTAGCGATGAAGAGGAGGGTCATCTCACTGGCAGCGTGAGTTAAAGAAAGACGCCGCTTTACCAGCTGTAGAGGTCACGTTATTAAACTTCATTCCTGGAGACTGTCTTTCTGCGATTGACAAGGTTTTTCACATCTTGCAGACTGAATTTGAAGGATTCCCCAAAAAATCTTTCCATATCCGCACTTGTCTGTCCAACAGTTTGACACAAGGTGGCTTGATTGAAATAGATTTGATTTGTGCTGTGAATATTCATACCCATATGTTCTTTGCTTTCAAGCTGTTGAGAGGTTTGTAGGTCATTGCCTGTCAGCTCCCAACTGCAGTGAAATACAGATAAAGCATGCATGCTTCTCAAAACATCAAAGACTGTTCTGTCAAAATGGGGAATTCTTTTTATTTTTATTTTTTTCCCTGAGAGTGAAACCTGATTCCTCAGAGTTGTAGAATAGGGCTCCAGCTGTCTCACACACACTCTCTGGCAGTGCGTAAGACCACTGCAGGTGTGTGTGTGTGGGTCTGGGGGCCCTCAGAGGGGGCTGGGGAATCTGGGTCAGAGAGCTATCTTGGACTTGGGTGTCAAATTCTCAGTTTATGATTAGAACTGTTTAATGTGTGATGACCAAAGCTGTGTTGCACTAGAAAGTAGCATGTCTTTGCCAGATTCACGAGTTGGCATTTTTTTAAAACATATTAACATAAACACCTAGCACTTTTAAATCTATTACTGGTGCAAATTTAGTTAATTCTAAGGAAATATTTGGAACCTTCTGAAGGGTGAGCAATTGTAGAAAAACCAGCACATAGTGTGTTTAAGATTTGAGAAGATTTCTCACAACATGCATGTTGTTTAAATTGATTATAACGCTGTAGATTGACAGTGCATGTACACAGTATTTGCTATAGGAAATGAAAACCAAGCTGTTTGCGACCATACCAGTATTGATAAATAAAAATATTAAAATCATTTCCGTTAATTAAAATATAAATATTAGATTTAAAAACTTGAACTTAAATGAAAATTAGAAATGTTGCCTTGGCAACTAACTGAAAATACGTTGAAGCACTAAAATCACAAAAAAAAAAAAAACTGAAATAAAAATAAATTAAAGCTGAACAGAAATATTAAAAAATTACGGAAACCTAAAAATTAAAAGGTAAACTGAAATTATAAAATACTATATTAGATTATATAAACTATAGTATTCTTTTATATGTGTATGTGTATATATATTATACTGTACATATATATAATTTGTTTTTAATTGTTTCTGTTTTATGTGACTCAGTTATTCGCCAGTGTATGTAAATGTATGTAATGTAGCTAACAGTCGGCTCATTTAGGGTCATTAGCTGAAAGTAGCAGTCTAGTTCATTCCAGTGATATGAGCACAAAACTGCTGTATAGCTCTTTTGCTGGAAAAATCATGCATATTATTGGTGGCTCAAGGCAGGATCAGTGAAGGCTATTAGCAAATGAGACTATTAGGTTGTCTGCAATTTGTTTTGTAGTTAGAGTGGTCTGCCGCCTGAAAGTTTGAGGAACAAAGTGTTAAAGGGATTTCTGATTAAATGCTACAATGAAATGGCTCAGATAAATGCCTTCTGTTCTGAGCCATTAGCACTGCTGTGCATTTTTTCATTTTCATTTTTGTTCAGTTGTTCTATACTTTTTCTCAATTTGTCACAAATGTGTTGACTTTCCATCTAGACACTTTAATCACTGTCTTTTCTGTGCACCTTAATCTTGCTCAATTCTGCTAAAAAGTGAAGAAGCTTCTTCAGCCTGAGGTTGGTATGGGTTGGGAAACTGCAACAGCAGCTAATATTGGATGTGACCCCTTTTCAGAACGTGTCAGTGCAAGATGCAAAGGCGAGAAAGCCTCAAAACAAGAGTCTATTGAGGATTGTGTGAGCCGAGGTTCACCCTTTGGCAAGCTAGTGTCAGCGTATGTTTATTAGATTATGCTAAAATGTGCTGATTCCTCACTCCACCATGATGAATCGCTTTAATTTCACTGCCTCAACAGAATCTTTTTTTATTAAATAGTTTGTTGTGTGTGTATTTCACCGTACAGGCCAAGAAAGAAGAGGCAGCAGAAATGGTAGACCTGGGCTTACTGACTGATGATCAGCTAAAAGCCAAACTGCTCCGGTATGGAGTTAAAGCCGGACCTATTGTTGGTTAGTCTGTTTGAGTCACAGTCCCTTTCTTTCAAAGCTGAAAATGCAATACATTCAGCATGTTTATATGGTATCTGTGTGTGTTTTGAGCAGCTTCCACTAGAGCTTTATATGAAAAGAAGCTGAAAAGGCTGCTGGATTCTTCAGAACAGGCATCACAGCACATGGTCAACGGCACATGGGATGCAGGCCGCTACTCAGACAGTGAGGAAGAGGATGAGAGGGTGGAAGACGAGGACAAGGACTCCGGTAAGGAGCAGCATTGACATAAGAATAGTCTTTGGGTTGCCTGAATGACTAGGCGATTAACAAATCCATGAATGATTAGGCTTGTTTGGGTTCACCTGACCCCAATTAGAGGTGTTTACAACCTCATATAGGATCTGCACTTGTTCAAATGCAGTTGGATGGAGCACATTGGAAGGGCACAAAATGCTGTTTGCATGTTAGCTAAAGAAGTGGCTTCAAAATTATCTAAACTAACTTCTAAAAACTGGATGTCTTGTTGACCATTGTGGCCCATCACTAAGTTATAGTCGTTTTATATCTTTATTGACTGTTTCATTTAAAGGCTGTGTGTCCGTTATTGTTCTTGCTGGTTATACATGTGTTTTACATGCTTATTTAGAGTCAGAGCAGCTTCGGTCTGAAACGGTGTCCTGGACAGAGACCAGCAAAACAGCAAGCAGAGTAAGTAGCTCTACCTGAATCCATTCTTTGTTTCCCCCTGAGACTGAAACATGATTTATCCATTATCTACACTTACTGTTCATGTTCTGCTATGAGTGTGTGTTGATCATTAACATGGGCAAGAGTTGTTGCTTGAATCTTTCTGTGTAAAGAGGTCAAACAACCAGCTATTTTCTAAATGCATGTTATGGATAATTCATTCGTGCACATGTTGGTGACTATATACTGTATATTCCGGTAATAAATTATAAGCCATTTTCATTGCATATTGAATAAAACATGTTTTGAGTATTTTAAATTTGCAGTTACCCTCTTTTGCTAATTAGCATTATGAAGTCCTCATTAAATGTGTGCTGCAGCCTGTTTAATTAAGCAAAAGATGATGAGATTTGAGAGTTTCGTAATGATTTATTTTGAGATTATATCAGTTTGTTCCGAATGGACATACAGTATTATTTTTATTTGTGCAGGTTTTAAAAGGGTCTTAAAAAGCCTTAATTTGGATTTGACAAACCCTGCAGATACCCTTTAATCAAACTGAGCAGAGCTTCAGTTGGTGCTGTGTATCTATAGCCACCTAAATGGAGAAGGCATATATTGGTATTTTTGTCATTATTGTTAAGAAAGTAGCTTCAGCTAAATAAATGTCAATTTTGAGCCATTTTCCTTTGATTTCCTCTTTGCAGCTATTTTATGGGCTTTAATTTCTGGAGCTTACATCTCACCTAATTGCACCCACATACCAAAGAGAGGCAAGCTCTGCAAGCAGAACAATGTTTGGCACCACAGAGCCTCATTGTTTCAACCTACAGAACCACCTTCTAGTAGTTGTTTCAGCTTATTAAGCTGGGGAGGAGAAAGTATTTAAAACCTAAAAATTGACATTGCAGCTTTAATGTCTCTGTGGTTTTCAGTAGTGTGCACAATGATACCACTCTGTGGTGTAAGTTAGTATGGCATTAAATTGCGATGTGTGTAATACTGCAATTTTTGACATCCACAGACAGGGATGTTCAGTCAGAGCAGAGATTTTTACCCACGCTGCTTTGTGCCCACAGCTGGATTCATAAATGTACAGTATGAGCATTTCTTTTGGGGATAAAGGGGTTGACAGCACTATAATTCTGTTTCTTCCACAGATTGTTTTGTGCTGTGAAAGATTTGAAAAAATTGCACCTTCCACTTTTTGGTTTTTAGGAAATGTTGGATTGCATTGCACTGAAAGGTTGTGGGTTTACGGTGCTGCATCTGATTGACTCTTCCAGATGTCATATTGCTTTTCACTTCTGCTTATTCAGTTTGGTTCTCTTACAGGAAAAGATTCAGCACAAGTCTTCAGATGCCACTCAGAATGGGTCTTTGAGTCAAAGCGGGTCCCCTTACAGATCCTTCAGCATCACCCAGATGGTGGAAGAGGGGAGTGTGTGTGTTTAAATTGAGAATCTCAATAATTTTGGGATGATTGTCTGTGGTTTTGTTTTGGTCTGTCATTATGTGAGTCTTGGGGGTTTATTTTTGCTGTGTGATTTATTTATTTTTGTCAGCAGATTGAGAACAGATTCAGTCCTCAGTCAAAACAAACCGAGATTGAGAGGAGATCTGGTCAGAGAAGTGAGCAGACGGTGTACAGCAGGGCCCTGCAGGTTTGTGGCTACAGAACATATGTTTGCTTTAACAGCGTCACTCAACAAATCTAACAAAAGCTCTGGTTTTCTCATCAGGACTTCATGAGACTGGATAAAGACACCATGACTGGCAGATCTCTTTGTTTAACATCTCCATCATCCCATCAGAAACTAACAGTCACAGTAACTGCTTTTTTCCCCCTCAGCCTTCCTCTGCTCTCCTCAGGATCTGCCTCTTCATTTGTCCTCACTCTTTCAGTGGATGTTTAATTCAGCAGACATATGCTGCATTGCCAGACATCTAATGGGCTTTCACACTCCCTCTGTCCTTCGGGAAACCTCTCTGAGTTCTCTTTTGTTTCTTCCCTTTCTCCCTTTATTGCACTGACTTTACAGATCTGAGAGCTCTAACCTCTGTGAAATGTACAAAGGAAAAAGCCAGGAAAATGAATCTTTTTAATTATAGAGAGATGGTATATTTTACCTTATTTTAAAGGTAAAAGGTAGTGTAAAGTGTGATCATAGCATTGAAGTTTGGTAGGTCAGACAGAGAAAAGAGCCCATGAGTTCTATCAAAGGCCTGGCTTTCTTGTTTCTGACTCAAGTGTCTTAGATGTTAATGCTGTGCGCATGAATGCAGCTCACATGATGCTTAAGCCCTGTACGGCTGAGCTGCACTGTTACATATCTTGTGCTATATTTCAATCCTGAAGCAGTAGGAAAAAAATACTTATCAAAATGTACCAATCATTGTGATACTTGTTTATTATTATTTTGAGAATCTGAGGAAATATACTTAATTGTCATGAAAATATAATTATAAAAAACATTATTATACACTATCATTCAAATGTTTAGGGTCAGTAAGACACAAATTAACCTTTATTCAGCATGGATACATTGAATTGATCAAAAGTGACAGTAAAGATATTTACAAAAGATTTCTATTTATAATAAATGCTGTTCTTTTGAGCTTTCTACTAATCAAACAAACCCTTAAAAAAAGTATCACAGTTTCAATATTGATTGTTTCCTGAGCAGCAAATCAGCATATTAGAATGATTTCTGAAGGATCATGTGACACTGAAGACTGGAGTAATGATGCTGAAAATTCAGCTTTGTCATCACAGGAATGTTACATTTTACAAGATATTAAATTTGAAAACAGTTATTTTAAATTGTAATTTAAATTTTCTACCATATTTAGGTTATATACAAAAAAATTATATATATATATATGTATATATTAGGGCTGCACGATAAATCACATGCGATATTTAACGCGCATCTTGTCAGTAAAGCCGGTTCTTTAATCAGCGGTAAATCTCCATCACGTGCGGGCTTTCACATGGAGCAGCATTAACTACACGGAGCTGTTGTTCACCGACAAGCTGCGCAAAATATGTTCGTGATTTTGCGCAGCTTGTCAGTGAACAACGGCTCTGTGTAGTTAATGCTGCTCCATGTGAAAGCCCGCACGTGATGGAGATTTACCGCTGATTAAAGAACCGGCTTTACTGACAAGATGCGCGTTAAATATCGCATGTGATTTATCGTGCAGCCCTAATATATATATATATATATTAGCCTTGAAATTCACTCTTGCACTGTGATTTGTGTTTTCCACATGACTTACAAATCTGTCACATGCTTTTCATGAGTCTGGGCTGGTATTCCTCTATTCCTTTTCAATCCATCCTCCCTCATATTTTGTTTGCCTGTTTCACTCTAAATTCTAAATTCTCTTCCTCTTTCATTTGTAGACTGCACATTTACGAGTTTGTTTTCTTATTCAGGCTGGTTTTTTATTTGTTTTTTCTGGCCAATAGGAACCCATGACTGATGTTCTTTCAGAGATGTTTCCTGACACTGCCAGAACCCCCACTGGAATCTAGTGAGTACCATCTGTGATACTTTGCTCATAACTGAGTACTACCATTGTTCGCAAACTATTGATTTGCATGCCTATATTTCAATTCACCATTGTAAATATGTTCTAAGGTCTTTTTGTTCCGCCTGCAGTGCTACAAAGAGACGGCCTATAAAGGGAGCTGCAGGCCGCCCTGTGCAATTTAAATACCCTGAAATGCCGCTACTCAGTCCCACTACACTGGAGAGGCAGGAGATTCAGCAGCGTCTGGTGCCTCTGTGGGTTCAGATCATGGTCTTCCTCCTGGTGGTCTGCCTGCTGTACCTCATCTACTCATCCATGGAGGAGCCACTCTCCAATCCTTTCACTGCTCTGCTCGAAGGCCTGCATGAAGCTGCTCTCATATCCACCTTACAGGACTAATCTGCCACTGACACAACAGCTTAGGTGTGCAACACGGATGCCAAAGAAGGTTAATTCAAATTCACCTCAGGCTCTAGTCAGCCAAGTGTCCTTCAGAAGATTATCTTTTTAAACTGGTGTCAGTGGAATCTTTGTGTGATTGGACTGAATGAAACTCAAAGAGAGCTACATCAGAACACCTGCATTCTCTGCCACAATGCCTGCCTTCAAAAACCATATAGGATGATAAACTTGAATTGATGAGTCATGTAGTTGGCTAATCCTGTGCATGGTGTGTTTTTCTCCGATTAATCTTTTACCATAGATGTGTATTTTATATAGTTTATTTGAGAGTTGAACTCGCACAGAAACAATCACATTCTTCTCTTACAGTCTTACACAGCTGGACTAATGAGTCATATATGATATCTTGCCATTTTTAATGTGTACTTTTTGTTTGTTTGTTTTATTTGTGAGTAAATAAATTTGTTCTCCTAAGATTCTTCTGTGTACTAATAAAGATACACATGTAAATTAATTTATATTAACACCAAGAGGGTCTCTAGATGCCAAATTTGTGTAAATAGGACCAATGGCCCTGAAAAATACAGACAGCCAAAATGGGAAAATTATAAAATTAGCTTATTAATAGCTGTACTGTGTGAACCTCTAAAATGTGATGTAACTTAGGGACCGATAGATTAATGAAGTCAGTTATTTGGAGTACTGCAGCTCAATATTCTGCAGATTATTTCAAATTGCTCATTTATTCAATATCTAATGATCTATAATATTGTTCAATATCTTTATTGCTCAAACTAATTACTCTATTCCTGGTTACTCAGCAGATGGTTAAAAAAATCTCAATTGCTTTTTACATGTGATTAGCTCTATACCACACAAGCCCTGGCCCCTTATGTTGCATCACCAGTTAGGCAATAAAAGAATGTGAACCCTGATCATGCAGATGACTGTCATTACTCCTGAACTTCTGAAAGATGAAGATCAAAATTACGAAGAAGACAGTTTTGAAGTTTTTTGGAATACAGCTGTTAATCCTTGTACTTTCAGTTTTAATTTTATTTGCTGTTGTGATTGGTAGGACATTTACATATAAAGAGAACACAGAACTTGAACCATGGCAAAATACAACCGCAATTTATCCCGGTTTAAGTCCAGAACAGAAAAAGCTGCTGCTGGAAAATTTTAAAGGTAAGAAAAGCATAATTATATCAAAAGTATACTTGCTTAGAAATTTTAAATGCTTCATAAATTTGATGGGAAAAAGTAATATCTATAAGTATTTGAGTATTTGATGTGTTTTACTTGGACAAAAAACAAACAAACTTGCAGACATGCAGAACATTCTGAATAGGAATGTGGTTATTTTCAGATTATGCAAAATTAAAGGGGTCATATGATGTTGCTAAAAAGAACATTATTTGGTGTAATGCAATGTGTTTATGCGGTTTAAGGTTCAAAAAACACATTATTTTCCACATACTGTACATTATTGTTTCTCCTCTATGCCCCGCCTTTCTAGTCGATTTTTACAAAGCTCATTGGTCTGAAAAGTGAGGTGTGCTCTGATTGGCCAGCTATCCAGTGTGTTGTGATTGGCCGAATACCTCAAGCGTGTGACGGAAATGTTACGCCCCTACCATATTGTGATGATGCCCTGTCAGGCCGGAGCGACGAGACAAAAAAATTCCTTGTAACACTCCAAATAGAAAGGAAAAATTGAAATCGCATCATATGGCCCCTTTAAAATGTTCAGTTAAATGCCCTGATTGGTCAATATTCAGATTATAAGAAATCAGAGTAAAACAGCTTGCATGCCTCTGTTAACCCTGTAAAGCCTGACAGCCTGGTTTTTAGGTGAGAAACATATAATGCAATGCAATACAATGGTGATTTGAGAGATCAAATAGTTCATCATAGTTCATACATTTTAACATGATTTTTCTAAAAAAATAATAATAAATGATAATCAAGTAAAACTAAGTTGTGTCAGTACACTAAGTGTTCATCTTGAAATATTACTAACAAAAGTTATCTTTACGTTTACTTTATAAAAATCAGTCGATTTTACAGCTAAAATACATGTGTACCGTGAACTGAAGGTGGATATTTTTACAATTACACTACAAGAGCTTTTGTTTGCTTAAAACGGATTAACTATAGTATATAGTAGATTGTGAACAACGGGTTTTCCAGCAGTTTTGATCATATTGATAATTTAGAGCCCTTAGAAATTTGCGTATGAAAAATGATACAGTAGGATTTATAAAGTTAAGTACTGTTTTTGCAAATCATTGTGCTTTTGTCTGTGAAGAAGATAAATGAGAATTCAGGGCTTAAAAACCTCATGAAAATCTCATTTCAGAATAAAGGCTTAATCAGAATATTGACCTTAATCAGAAAATGATGTGCATATAAACATGGTCAGATTCTTGTTTTATTTTCCTATCTCCCACAGTGGCAGTTCAGATTCCCACAGTGTCATTTTCAGTCAGAGCAGAACATAAGCACCCTGCAAGAGTTTGACCTGCTACTGAGGAGGGGTGAGAAACCGATGATTTATGGATTATTTTTGCATGCTTTACATGAGAAAGATGGTGTCATTAAAGATGGTTAATAATTAATTATTTCTTTCTCAGTCTTCCCTAAGATCTTCTCATCCAGCTTGGTCCAACATGAGATGGTGGGAAACTACAGCTACCTGTTGACGGTATCAGGAAGCGAGCCTGATCTGGAGCCCTACATGCTGCTGGCACACATTGATGTCGTGCCGGCCGATGAGGCGGATGGATGGGATGCTCCTCCTTTCTCTGCTCAAGAGCTCAATGGCTTCATTTATGGACGAGGAACCATTGACAATAAACAGTCTGTGATGGTACAGTGAATCAGCACTGAATCACTTTTCACTGAAACAATAGCACATCTCTTCAGTCCAACCTGATGCTAACTGTAATGATGTGTGTTTTGCAGGGGATCCTTCAGGCGTTGGAATACCTGCTGGAACGAGGTTACACTCCTCGGAGAAGCTTCTACATTGGCTTGGGTCACGATGAGGAGGTCAGTCTCAATGCTAATCATAGTTTATCTGGTAATATCCCAGCAGAAATGCAGCTGTTTATTTGGTTTTCTCAGATCAGTGGCCCACAAGGTGCTGTGAATATTGTGAAGCTCCTGAAGAGTCGTGGGGTGAAGCTTCTGTATGTTTTAGATGAAGGCCTCACGATTGTGGATGGTGTGGTAGATGGCCTGATTGGACCTGCTGCCCTGTGAGACTATTGTTTTACTGCATTTATATGATCATTTAGATATTGAACTAGTGTGTAATTTATTCCTTATTAAGTTTGCGGATGACACGACTGTAGTGGGTCTCATTAGCAACAGAGATGAGACAAACTACAGGAGCGAGGTGAGCCGCCTGGCCGGGTGGTGCAGTGACAACAATCTCTCTCTGAATGTGGAGAAGACGAAGGAGATTGTTGTTGACTTCAGGAGAGTGCGCACTCAGCATGCTCCTCTGACCGTCAATGGTGTGACTGTGGAGAGGGTGAGCAGCACCAAGTTCCTGGGTGTGCACATCACAGAGGATCTCTCCTGGACTGACAACACCACAGCACTGGCCAAGAAAGCACAGCAGCGTCTCTACTTCCTCCGCAAACTAAGAAGAGCCAGAGCCCCGGCCCCCATCATGTGCACCTTCTACAGAGGCACCATCGAGAGCATTCTGACGAGCTGCATCACTGTGTGGTATGGCGCCTGCAACGCGTCCTGCCGCAAGACACTTCAACGCATAGTGAGAGCAGCTGAGAAGATCGTTGGTGCCTCTCTCCCCTCCCTCCAGGACATTTACAACACCCGTCTCACCCGCAAAGCCCTCTGCATTGCAGGTGATCCCACCCACCCAACACACAGCTTCTTCAGTCTGCTGCCATCAGGGAGGAGACTGCGGAGTCTCCAGGCCAGGACCAGCAGACTGAAGGACAGCTTCATCCATCAGGCTGTCAGGAAGCTGAACTCCCTACCGACCTTGCCCGCCCTCCCCTCTTTTGCCCCACGCACCACTGAACTCTGACCCTCTGACGGACTCTCCCACTCCCCCCTCCCAAATACACACACACACTGTCACTTTAATCAGTCTAAATAAGCTCTTTTGCACTACAAATCATTATATCTGCACTGTTGTTTACTTCACTGGTTTGCACTCTATCTGCCATGTGCCGTGTGCTGCTTTATATATATTTTTTTTACATTTTACCTTATTTGTATATTTGTATATTTGTATAGTTGTATTTTATATTTAATCTGTATCTATCTGTATTTATGTTCTACTGTTAGTGTTATTTGTATGCACCAAGGGTCTGAGAGTAACGCAATTTCAATTCTCTGTGTGTATGTGCTGTACATGTGGAAGAATTGACAATAAAGCAGACTTGACTTGATGTCTTGTGTGTTTTTGTAGAATTGGTGTAAGTGAGAAAGGTCAGGCCACAGTAAAGCTGAGTGTCAGTACTCCTCCGGGACATTCATCCATGCCACCTAGAGAGAGTAGCATTGGCATCTTGGCTTCAGCAGTTACAAGGCAAGAAACACAATTAATATTTACTGTAATATGAAAACTGTGAACATGGTGATCTTAATTTAAAAAAAATATTTTTGCATCTCTAATGGGTCTGTTCATGGTCAACATGATCTTGCATTTTTTTTTTAAAGAGCCAGACAGAATGGAATAAACCCAATGCAAAAGCCATTACCAATGTCTATCTGGCTGGCACATTTACATAAAAAAACAACTATTATACTGTATTATAGTAAAATACCATGAACCTTCTTTGCATTTATTTTGCCATTCTACTCATTTAGTTACACTGTGGTGTAAAGTACCGATTTTCATGACAATATGAATTTTTTTAAATTAAAATTCACATTCTTATAATTATGACAGAATTTCGTATTCATAAATGTACATTTACTATTACAAAATATGGTCTTATTAAATGAAGCCAGGCTCTCCACTCTCTAAATAAACAAGCTTATGCACCAAGAGCTTGTAACACTCCAAAGAGAAAGGAAAAATTGAAATCGCATCATATGACCCCTTTAAGAAAAATAAAATTTTTAAGAAATATTTGTGAGTTTTATAAAGTATTTATTTGAATTATGCATTTTAATTTATTTTATACTTTTTGTTTTATGTATTATTCATTCTGCCTTGCATTTTTCTTTTTCTTTGTTTCTGATTTTGAAGCAGTTTTATACTCATTTTTGTATAATGTTTAATTTTTCAAAATGTATTATGTTGATGTTTACTGATAAAAAAATAAATAATATTTTGAACAAACAAACAAACAAACAAATATGTACATACATACATAAAGTCATTAAGTAAGTAATTCTTTGTAATTGGTTAAAAAAATTCCCAGGCTGGAGAAGAACAGGATGCCCAATCTTTTTGGTCATGGTCCAGGGCGTGCCACATTTGAGCATCTGGCACATAAGGTAATAAAACAAATATGATTTAAAATGCTTATGACACTCCTACAAATACTGAATTGCTTCATACTTTGTCTTTTGCCTTCTAGTTTGGCTGGCCATACAGAATGGTCATGTCTAATCTGTGGCTCTTCTCTTCGCTGCTCAGCGGGTAGGCCATGTTTTTTGCTCACTACAGTAACTAATGAGTACATGCTCTGATCTGTGGTACTTTCAAATCACATGTGCAGTGTTTTGGAAGGACAGCCTGACACAAATGCATTTGTGAGGACAACAACTGCCGTCACAATGTTTAACTCTGGTGTTAAGGTGGGCTGCCATTCACATCATTTATTTTCTGTTTATACATATATTCACATAAAAATACTCTTAGCATTAATGGAGATCCAACAGTTTTTCTCTCTCTCTCTCTCTCTCTCTCTCTGACAGATTACTGTAATGCCAGCATATGCTGAGGCCTTTGTCGATTTCCGCATTCACTCTTCCCAGACACTGCATGAGGTGAGAGGTCAGCATTAGCACATTTAATTAGTTCCTACTTTTAACAAGATTTGCATTTTCTGAAGGAAATACCAGTGCTTGAAAGACAACAAAGGAAGTTTAAGCGCAACCCTTAGTTAAACCTACTGATACAAAGCCTAAATGCAGACAGACATTGATAGTATGCAAAGTAAATGGATAAACAGACATTTAAAAAAAAAAAAAAAAAATTCAGAGTTCAGAATGGTCTCAATGTCTTTATGTCTGTTTATCCATGTACTCTCACTATATTATAGAAGGTTATGAAGTAAAATACCATCAAACTACTTTGCTTTTTTCCCCCCATTCTACTTATTCATTTACATTGCAGTGCAAAGTACAGATTTTCTGTGAAGATGTGATTTTTCTGTGAACATCCATTTTACGGTCTTATGAAGCCAGGCTCTCCACTCTCTGAATAATAAAAAACGGTAACACTTTAGAATAGAACACATATTCAAGAGTTTTCCCTGAACAAACGCCGTAATTGCTGCTTATTAATAGTTAGTAAGGTAGTTGTTAAGTTTATGTATGGGGTTGGATTAAAGGATCTAAAATATGGTCATGCAGAATAAGGCATTCATATGTGCTTTATAAGTATAATAAACAGCCAATATGCTAATAATATGCATTCTAATAAGCATAAACTAGTTCAAAGTGAGAACTGGTCCTTAAAATAGTTATTTGAGAAATATTAATCTTTTAAGGAAAATGTGTGATTATAAAGTATTTATTTAAATTATTTATGTATTTTACTTGGTTTTATACTTCTTGTTTTATGTATTATTAATTGCCTCCAGCATTTTTCTTTTTCTTTGTTTGTCATTTTTGTTTATTTTTAAGTAGTTTTATACCCATCTTTTTATATAATGTTGAATTTTTCAAATTGTATAATGTTGATTACTGATAAATAAATAGAAGAAGAATAGAAACAGATATAGGAAAGAACAACAGTCAGAATTAATTATGCAAATATTATGTTGATATGATGTTGCTGTTGGTTACATTTAATACATTCAATATGAGTGGCAGATTTTCAAACTGTAATACAATTCTTAAAGTTTTCTAAAACCAAAAGTTAACTGATTAATTCCCTATTTCCTTTCTAGGTTCTAAAGCTGATTGAATCCACCATATCTGATGAGCGTGTGAAGGTAGTTTGTCAGTGGATTCGATCCGCTGCCCATCAGCTCATATGATGAAGATACATTCGGGTACCAGATCATAAAGAAAACCGTGCATGACATTTTTCCTCAGGTCACTGTATCTCCTGGTAAGGCTTTCAGCATTGTGTCATTAAGTACTGCATGTTTGCTCTCTTTAGTAAGAGCTCAAGGGGTTTAAGTGGCCCTTACATACATCATTGACTCACGAAGAGCTACTCTCACTCTTAGTCTTGTCAACAAACCAGCTCTACGATTTCCTCTCACAGGTATCTGCGTGGGCAACACTGACAGTCGTCACTACACAGAACTGTCTCCGGACATTTATCGTTTTGCCCCATCATGGTACAAACCTGGTGATTCTGCAAGGTAGGACACATGGAATGCTGAAGCGACATACTGGCTCATGTACTGTAAATAAAACTAATTATTAAACAGCTTATACTTCCCTTTAGATTCCATGGTGTGAATGAGAGAATCTCCATCCAGAACTACGAAGAGATTGTGCTGTTCTACTTTCAACTCATGCAGAACAGAGACATCAGAAACTTGCCGGCACCTCGCATCTAAAATAAGCAGATGCAATGCTGTGGAATTCTGTGGAAGCTTTGTTCTTGTTATTCAAAGTTTGGGGGCAGTAAGATTTTTTTTTTTTTTTTTGAAAGAATTTAACACTTTTATTCAGCAGGATGCTTTAAATTGATCAGAAGTGACAGTGAACATTTATAATGGTACACAAGATTTATATTTCAAATGTTCTTTTGAACTTTTCATCAAAGAATCTTGAAAAATAAAGCATTTTCCACAAAAATATTAAGCAGCACAACTGATTTCAACATTATTATAAAGAAATCTTTCTTGAGCAGCAAAACCGCATATTAGAATGATTTCAGAAGGATCATGTGACTCTGAAGACTGGAGTAACACAGCCATCATTTTACATTTTAAAATATATTAAAATAGAAGTTATTTGAAATGATACTATTATTTGACTATATTACTGTTTTCATGTATTTTTGATCAAATAAATGCAGCCTTGGTGAGCACAACAAACGTCTTTCAAAAATAATAAAATATAAAAAAATATTATCAACCTCAAACTTTTAAAAATTACTGTAAATATATTTTCTTAATTTGCCTGTTAAAATGGTGTAAAATTATATAATGGATAGTAAAAAAACAAAAATTTTCTTGATATAAATTATTTTCTAGAGAATCTTTAGGTAGTTTTTCCCTGGTTAAGTAAACATTTTACTACACTAAAATACAAATCATAAGGTTACTCATGCCATACCAATGTAAGCGTGAATAACATTTCTTGCCTTTCATGATGTTTGTCTTCATGCAAAACCACAGGGATTGAAATTATTTTTAAAGCTGTTTTAGGTTTAAAAGTTCAAAAGGGCATCTTCTGTCTGTGCAAAATACTCCCAATATTTCAGTTACTGAAAAAATAACTCTTCTTGAAAAAAATATCTGAAATGCTGTTCACTAGCTATTGTGTTAGTGCTGAGTAACTCAAGGTTAATTCTGAGGCCAGTCACAGCACACGCAGAGCTTCTTTGTGAATGAAGGACATCAAGTCAGCTGGTTTGCACGTTGTTTGTCTACACAGACCACTGCTCTTATTCACTGAATAGAAGATCTTAGGTAGCAGGTTATTGCATTTTTTATGTAATGTTTCTTGTGTGTCAGAGTTTATATTTTTGACTTTGCTCTGTCAAGCTGTCAATGATTAATAATTCAAACATTACATAAAAAGGAGCAGTATCCAAATGTTTGTGGATCTGGCTGAGAGGATAGTTGCCCTACAGAACTAAGTTACAGAGAGCAGATAAAGACTTCTTCAAAATGGCAAAGCCTTTATGTACTTTATAACCTCTGTTATGTATTTTACCTTTGTCTCATTGCTGTCCTTGGTGTCAAACTCTAGTCAATAATTTCCTTGCTTGCATCGAAAGTAACCTTGAAAGGAAGCGAAAGAAAATAAATTATATAATATTATAAATAATTCAGAAATAAAGGCTCACTACAACATTACTGCATATTAAACAGGCGCTGGTTTAAAGTAGTAGTCTATGCAGTGCTAGTGCTTCATATACATATACTATAATTAAATTACATGTGTTTGAATAATGAGCTGAGCCTCATGTTAAGGCTAGTATATGTTTCACATTAAGTCCAGCCTTTCAGAAGGAACTAAATTTTCGTGCACAAACAGTCATTTATTTACTTCCCTGTTGCTTTTCACCAGTCTCCTATTGTCTGCAATGAATCTTGTATTACCTGTCATCTATAAATATGCCCTACAGGTGATTCTTATTGTGCAAATCACATTTGCCACATAACTGAATGTTTTTCTAAATTGTAATGTAGAAAAATTGTTAATATTAATTAATTGTTATTATTGATTAAAGCTATTTAAAATAGTTTTGTTAACTGAAATACAACAAATAAAATATGATTTATATTTTTATTTATTTATAAATATCTTTATTTTAAAATTACTAAAAAAAAAAAAAAAAAACGGAGACAAATAAATCCAGAAGAACTGTGGCAACGTCTCCAAGACACTTGAAGAAACCTTCCTACGAAGCTTCCTGAAAAACTATACGCAAGTGTAAATAATAGAATAGAAGTTAATTGATAAATAAAATCTATTTATGACATTATTTTTGAAAGCATCCTCACTTTACAGCCTTTTTACACAAGTGCCTAAAACTTTTCCCAGTACTGTGGCTTTGTAGGTAGGTTTCTAGAAAAGCATCTAGGAGACGTTGCCACAGTTCTTCTGGATTTAGTCTGTCTCAGTTTTTTCTGATTCTTCATGTCATTCCAGACAGACTGGATGATGCTGAGATCACTGACCAAACGTTACCTTGACAACGCTGCGCGTGCGTGCAGCATTCAGCACTCCATCAGTTGTTGCAAATAAATATTTCTTCTCATTATTATTATTTTATTCAAATATTGTCTAATTGTGTCTTATTTACTATTAAGCTTTTTCAAACTAAACTTGCTTACACTACCATCTTAAATAATATTTCTGACGAAAAATATTTAGTATTACATGAGATATTATTACAAAATATTATTATTAAAATAAAGACCAATTTAATTAGTCTATTCTACTTACGTTTGTGTCGAAATCAACCACAACTTTGCTTTAAAATGCGTCGCAAGATTTCCTAACTGAAGATCACATGATCACAAACGGAAATCACTTCCGTGAAGTGACCATCGCATGTTCCCTTCGCTAACGGACTTCTGGAAGGGCCCTTCGCGAAGGGATTCAGTTGTTCACCTCGAGAGCGTTTCGAAAGCATAACCGTCTGTATGGTACTTTGATGTCATACACCGATCAGTCTGCACACGCAAACAAAGCCAAAACCTAGATATTTTAGGCAATATAGAGATCCTGGCCAGGACGCGTCCTGGGAAAATGGCACGTATGGTCACCCTAGAATAAACATGAACTCTACACATGAAACGACTTGTCTTTCGCACTTCCTGAAACATGACAGGCCATAGCGCTCAGAGGAAATTATTAAAGTTTCTCAAAGTGCTGCTGTTTAGTGTCATATTTTCGATTACAGTTTTGTTCCTTGTTGCCACAGTTAGGACGATTACATTTGATGTGGACGCTGGGCTTCAGCTGGGAAAATACAACAGCCATTTCTCTTAATTTAAGTCCACAACAGAGAAAGAATCTGCTGGCAAATTTCAAAGGTAACAACGAAGAAATACTCCGAAGCAGTACCTCTCTGTCCCGACTGCTAACGCGCTGTTTGACGTGCAGCTCATCACGTGGCGTGAATAGCTGGATCAGGAAGACACAGAGTTAAATACACAGTTAACGGGGATAAGGGATGTGCTGTCAACATGCGAAGATTGCTGCTGTAGGTATTACAAATTATGTAATGTCTTGTTTTCTTCTCTTTCATAGCGGCCATTCAGATTCCCACTGTGTCATTTACCGAGACTAATGTGAACAGCAGCGCGCCGCGCGAGTTCCACGGGCTGCTGAGGAAGGGTGACAGACACGCGTTACCCAACAACAGCAAACGGCGCTGATCAAAATTAGAGAACCTGCAACTTCCTACATTTTGAGGCCACTGCTTAGTGTTGAAGTTGAAGTTATCCTAACAGGAGTAAAAGTGCAGTTTTTTTAAAGCATATTTCATGAGTTAAATATATTCTGAAGCACTGTATAAAAACTTAAATGAGATATTTGAAAAAGAACTCTGATCAAAATTAAAAAACACTTTCTGATACCTCCCAGTTGGTGGTGTTAATCTGGCACCTGGTGCTAATTTCCTTAATTATATGTCAAACCCTATTTAACTGGCAGTTATTTAACTGGAAATTTAACTTTCCAGTTTTCACTTACTTTGTAAGATGGTGAGCCGTTCTAAAGTGACTGAAACCCTCCGACAGCAGGTTGTCCAGATGAAGGCCAATAGCAGCCATTTCAAGAGAAGTTGGTCATTTCAAATCTGTGATTTCTAGAATATTGCATCTTTACAATGTCACTAACTCATTCAAGTCTGGTTGTCCACAAAAGACAAATGCACGAGAGGACAGGATAGTGCAGAGAATCTCAATGGGCAATCGGTTCAACACTGCAGTTGGAATTGCTTGCCAGTTCAGTGCTGAACAGGGTGAGGATCTGTCTCTGCATGTTTAAGAGAAGTCGGACTGAAAGTGCACTCTGCAGTGACGAAGCCTCTCATCAGCTGAAAGAATCAAAAGTCTAAGCTCACCTTTGCCAAGGAGCATGTTGAGTGGACAGAGGAGAACTAGTCCAAAGTTTACTTTAAGATGGAAGAGGAAGTGTCCTGGTTTGGGGGATGCTTTCTCCAGCAGGAGTTGGGCCTCTTATACAGCTACATGGCAGGGTGAATGCAAATGTTTATCAGAACCTCCTGCAGAGTCCTGATCTAAACCCAACTGAAAATCTCTGGAAAATCCTTGGTGACAAAGTTATGGCT